>NW_003852546.1:3469564-3489692 GCF_000181295.1 Otolemur garnettii | reverse complement strand
CCAACCCTCACTTACAGCCTGGACTAGCTAGTTTATCACCTTCACACTCACTTGAGGGCATATCCTGGATGTCAGCATTAACTTACCTACCAGCCTTCCATATATACAAACACACCTTAAAGCTATCAAGCTGTGTGGCCTCAGATACAGACAGGGGCTTGGGGGAATCATTTCTTTTGCATGTTCTGGCAGTGTGGGGTGGGCGGGTGCAGGTGCTAATATTTGCATAGCACTTACTGAATACCCAAACACTATGCTGGAGCATTACACAAATTACGACAATGCATTATCACCACATTTCAGGAAGACAGATAATTATTTCCCTCATTTTACAAATGCAAAAGCAGATGCTGAATTACCAAGAAAAATTTTTCCAAGGCCCATTTGAAATGGACCAAGGAGGATTTGAATCTGGGTTGATCTAGATGCAAAAAAAAAAAAAAAAAACACAAAAGAAACAGACAAAAAAACATTGCTTTCTCTGCTGTATGACTCTGCCTTATGAATTCATTCCCCAAGAGCTCTCCGGAGGCGTGTCACATTCCCTCCATCTACTTAAAGTCAAAGCAAAGGCACCTTCTGTCTCCACCAAGTCTCAAACTTGAACTTGAGATGATGTCATGAGGATAGGCAAATTAGATCAGTACAGATTTATCAAGGTCTTAACTTCACTTACTTCACTGGATTGTGCTGGGTGTAGAATAGCCACAGAGTCCTTCCTGGAGGGAAAACCAGACTCCTCTGTGCAGAAAGAAGATGATAAGATAGAACCTGGTTACAGCCCGACCTGAGCTCCTCCCCTCATCCCATGAGCCCGGCTTGCTCTGCTCACGTTGAGCCATCCTGTCCTCCTCCCTCCTCCACTGCTCTCCCCACCCACTTCCCAAGTCATCTGGAGCCACCTATCCCTCAGCTCTGGGACCCTCCTTACCTCCCCCTTGTCCCCAGCAGAGCTGCCATCACTGCCCATGCACTGGGCTCCACTGTCTCTTACCTGGGCTATATAGACAACTTAAAAAAAAAAAAATTCAGATTCATATGAGGGTCCAAGTTATTAGGTCTTATTAATCACATTTGTTAGCTAAAGCCCAGGTTGTAGTTGAGCCCTTCACACAGGAGCTGTGATCATTTGGCTCAAGGTGCATTCTGCCCATTAGGTCAGACCTTACACTGCCCCGTCCCTTCTCCCTTCTCTCTCCTCCCTCCTTTTCCTCCCCATAACTTGAGTATAATTATGTTTTTCTCTAGTCTCTTTTTTTGTTTTTGTTTGAGGTGGAGCCTCACTCTGTCACCCTAGGTAAATGCCGCGACATCATCATAGCTCACAGCAACCTCAAACTCTTGGTCTCAAGTGATCCTCTTGTCTCAGCCTCCCAAATATCAGTGACTACTATGCCTGGCTAGTTTTTCTCAAATTTCAGTAGAGACAGGGTTTCACTCTTGCTCAGGCTGGTCTTGAACTCCTGAGTCCAAGCAATACACCTGCCTCGGCCTCCCATATTGTTAGGATTACACACACGAGACACTGCACCTGGCCTTAAACAACTTTTAAACTAACTTTCTGTCTTATGCAATCCTGCCCAAACTCCCAGATTAATCTCGTGTTTACGTATTCCACTGTTATCATGACATTCCACCACTTGAAGTAATTTTCAGACTTAAGAAAAATTAAGCAAGTCACATTTTCCCTAAATAAAAACTATATAAAAGCATAGATAATAAAACAGATGAAAACAGTATAGATTTTAGTCTTTGCCCCTTTAGACTCTCTTTCTAACCCCTCAGTTAGAATAATCACTTGCACAGGATATGGGTCAGGGCAGCACAATCTGAGATCACTGCCCCAGGGAATACAGTCAGCTCATTAGCCTATTCAGGGCCACCCTATGGGGTTACTGCAACACTAGGAGTCAATACATTCAGGACACTTAGAGCATTCCTGGTACGTGGCAAACGCCCGGTAACCACAGTTTGCTTTACTTGTCATTGTTGTTTCCAATCTGTTATCCATTTACAAACCTTAAGCTTCAGTTTATATGTCCTGTGTTTTCAATCCCCAACCGGCTGTCTCCAGGTATTCCCTCAAGCTACTTTCTCAGCTAGAAAACTTCCCAGTCTAATCTCCGTAGGGACAACCCTATCCCTCTTCCAAGGCCCACTGCCCAGTGGATCATCCAAGCTAGAAGCCATTGCTCCTGCCTCTGAAGACGTCCAGACTTTTCTGCAGGCCTCTCCGAGAACTTGGTTGTGTCCTTACTTGTGCTACTCACTGTTCCATCACTTCCACTCCAAAGAGTGGGCCGGGGATCAGCCATTTTTGCCCTTGCTGCTGTTTCTACCTACCTCGTATGTTCTCTGTAAATGATGAATGAATGAATACCACCCATTCCATCCCTTTATGTGGGGGTGCAGAGCCACATTTGGCATCGCACCTGCTGTGTTCATTGACAACATCTATGCCTCTGAGATACCCCAAAAGGTCATGGATGGTAAACAACTCTGCTTATTCAAAGTATTTCAGATCGAGTCATACACAGCCTGCATGTCAAGCTTGTTTTGTTCCAGGGAAGGTTTCCTTCCTGTTAATGTAGAATTTTTTTCTCCCAGCAGGTGTGGCTCTGCACGCCATCACTGTCCCATCCAGTGGGTCATGACTCTAGTGAATAAAGAATCCCAGCAGACAGAACTGCCCACAGCTTCCATGGAAGCCCCAGCCTCCTCAGCTGCCCTGGCTGGGCTGTGTCACTGAGCCTCAGCTCTCCTGTTCTTGGTCATCCTTCAAGCCTCTGAAGGAGATTTTATAAAACATATGCCCACATGCTTTATTTCTTTTTTATTTCAGGGTATTACAGGGTTACGAATGTTTTGGTTACCTGGGTTACTTTCGTCCTGCTAGAGTCAAAGTTGCAAGCGTGTTCATCACCCAGATGATGTGTATGGTACCCATTAGGTGTGACTTCACCTGCCCCACCTCCTCCCTCCCCTAGCTTGATTTTCTGTTGCGTTTTACTTCCATCTTTGCATGTGAGTGCTGATCAGGTTCATTCCAGTTTAATACCGAGTATATGTTTCACTTAGCTTTCCATTCTTGTGACGCTTCACATAGGAGAATGGTCTGCAGTTCCATCCAGGTTTTTGATGGCTGACTAGTACTCCACACCCACATTCTTAAGTGTGTCTCTTTTCTAAAACCTTCAGTGTTTTTTCATCATAAATAGCCACATTTCTTAAGGTGCGGTCCAGAAGCACTCAGGGTACTTATTAAAATGCAGACTCCCCAGCTCTGCACCAAACCTGACGGACCCAGCAAGCTGCTTTTTAGTCGATGGCCTCACATGCGATTTCTATGCATGCCCAAGTTTAGGCACCCCAGCTAGATGTTGATTTGAGGGTTAAAATCCAAGCCAGGTCATTATGCAGTGTCCCTCAGCTGTAGCAGGGTCATTCACATCTCTGTCCCCACACAGGTTGTTGCCACCTGTGTCCTGGTCCCACCTTGTCTGGCCTATGTCCCCTAACAGTCTGGGACCACAAAATCTTACCACTTCCTTCCTGCTGTCCAGGAGACATCACTGCTTCTACAAAACATTCTCTCTATCCTCTAGGCTTGTTCAGCCCTCCCCTCTCATGGCACTTTACCCACCTCCTAAAGCAGTGGTCTGTGAATTCTGAGCTATATGCTCTTCTCCCATCAACCACCTGCCTTCGAAAGCTGGAACCATGCACAGCCTTTGGTCAGGCCAGCCCTGTGTTTGTGAACCACAGTAGACCAGATGCACGTGGTCCATCCCTCTCCCTGCAGCATCCTCACTGAGGGACACTGGGTGCATCGCTACACTTCACTGAGCCTGCTTCCTCCACTGAAAATGGCCACAGCATGCCTAGCTAACTCTGACTTTTTGGATTAAATGTGATCATGCATGTGAGGGGCTAGAAGAGCACTCAGTAAATAACAGCCACACTTCATAACTAACAGCTACACTTCCATTGTTTAAGTAATGTTACCATTATTATGTCATCTCATTATGCCCAAGGGGAGACAAAAATGCTGGCCACCAAAAGACAACACATCATCACAGACCTTGTCCCCTCATAATGCTGTTGGGATTAGGCCTCCATCCCTGACTGATCAAATTGAAAAGCTTCTGCAAAGCCAAGAACACAGTAGAGCAAGCAGGCAGCCCACAGAATAGAAGAAGATATCTGCAGATTATGTTTCTGACAACGGTCTTATAACTAGAACCCACAGAGAACTCAAACTAATTAATAAGAAAAGAACAAATAACCTTGTTTCATTGTGGGCAAGAGACTTGAACAGAAGCTTCACTGAAGAAGACAAGCACATGGCCTACAGACACAGGAAAAAATGCTCGCCATCTTTAATCATCAGAGAAATGCAAATCAAAACCACTTTGAGATATCACCCGGCTCCAGTAAGAGAAGCCCACATCACAAAAACCCAAAACTACAAATGTTGGCATGGATGCAGAGAGAAGGGAACACTTCTGCACTGCTGGTGGGAATGCCAGCTAATATGTCCTTTTTGGAAAGAAGTTTGGAGAATACTTAGGGAACTAAAAAATAGACCTACCATTTGATCTTGCAATTCCTCTACTAGGTATATACCCAGATGACCAAAAATTATTTGACAACAAAGATACTCACACCAGAATGTTTATTGCAGCCCAATTAATAATTGCCAAGTCATGGAAGCAGCCCAAGTGCCCATCGACCCATGAATGGACTAACAAACTGTGGTACACGTTTACCATGGAATACTATGCAGCCACAAAAAAGATCTTTTGTGTTTACTTAGATGGAGCTGGAACATATTCTTCTTAGTAAAGTATCTCAAGAATGGGAAAAAAGTATCCAATGTACTCAGTACTATTATGAAACCAATATGTAATCACCAACACTTTCTTATGAATGATAAAACACAACTATAGTCTAGAAAGAAAGAGGGAAGAGGAGGGAGAGGGAGATCAGGAGGAGGGAGAGTGGGACCTGGTCCCTCAGTGGTGGGACCTCACCTAATGTGCACAAGGCAAGGGTACATGTGAAAACTACAAAGAGTAGAGTATGAATGTCTTAACACAACAAAGTAAGTGAAGTGAAGATTATATTAACCAGTTTGATGTAAGCATTCCAAATTGTACATAAAATCAGCACATTGTACCCCATAAATGCATTAATGTACACAGTTACGATTTAAAAACAAGTTTTTAAAAAAGGAAAATAGAATTAGATTTTTTTTCCCATTTTATCTTATAAAAGCCCAAGGTCCTGACTTTGCTGAGTGATAAACTGGAACTGAACTCCCCTACGGGGTCTCCTGTGATTTCTGATGGTTTCCCTGTGGTGCAGGCAGGACAGTGCCCAGGGGAGCACCAGGGCCATTGTGTCTCAGCCGTGAAATCGTCTGCTCTGAATTGCCCTTCACTCAGCACAGATCAGGCCGGAATATGCAAGACTTTTCTAGATGTGGTGGATAATAAAGGAGAAGGGAGAGCAAGGAAGTATTTGATCGTGTCCTCATGTAATGATGCTTACGTTTCCTGAGCATCCTCTGTGTGCTTCATTTAGTCAAGAAGTACCTACCACAGTACCACAGTCCATTAAAGACCTATCATAGACCAGGCACTAGACAATGAATAATAGAAGTCTCTATGCCAGTAAGTAGACAAAAACCCTTGTTCCTGCTCATTTTCATGGGGTGATGATGAAAAACAATAAGCACAATAAAGTATATGGTATAATACGCTGTGTGCTCCGGGGAAAAAACGTAATGGCATACACTAAAGAGAATTTACCTGTATTAATTTAGTGACCATTATTGTCCAGGCAGATGCTTTTATTATTATCCCTACTTTATACATAAAGAAATTAAAACCCAGAGAGGTTAAGTCACTTGCCCAACTAGCAAAGGATGAAGTCAGAATTTGAATTCAGGCCTTCTGATGGCAGAGTCTGCACTGTGCACCACCGTGTGTGCTGATAACCCATTGCATGGGTCCACGTAGATCCTAGTTGGTGCCCTGTCTTACTCAACCTGAGATTACCGCGTGGGTCCTGAACAGGACAGCTCCTCTTCCGTGGCAGATGGAGACCTGAGCATGCACCTGCTCCGTAAGAACCAAAGTGATGAGAAGGTCCATCCTTCACTCTGGCCTAATGCCTTTCCTCGGGGAGTGTAGAGTCGCGGAGCATCAGAATTCTCATTGGCTGTGGTCATACAATTCAGCGCCTTCCAGAAAGAAGACAAGGTTCATATCCACTTTTTCAGGGAAGCCCAATTCCTCTTTGCAGATAAAACACATTAGAAAACCTGGTAAAGTGACTCATCCAAGATCCTCTCACCAGTTCTGGAGTCCTCCATGGGTGTCCTGAGCCCAAACTCCAAACACTGGGGAATGATACTCTGACTTTTCAGGATCAGAACTGTGCCTGTGGCTTTTATGAAGTCAAATCTGATGCATATGGAGTGGAGACGTTCCTGGAGACTCAGGTATTATGGGAAAATGAATGAATGATGACGTCAGGGAGGTTGGGAAGCATGGTTTTCCGATGACCAACGTTTTCTTGAAAGAAAACACGAAGACACAAGATCAAAGAGGTGAAGTAAAAACCTTATAAAGTCCAGAATCAGACTTAAGATGTATTTTATCTCATTTAAAAATTATACCTCATTTCTGTTCTTTAAAAAGCTCTAAAAGGATTTGGAAAGTGTTCCTTTTTTTTTTTTTTTCCTGTTCAAAATATTTTTATCAGTTCAATCTACGCCCAAAGACTTTTTTTAAATTGACAAAGTAATTTGTCAAAGAAGAGATGATAACTGAATTTCTGTCCATTTTATTAAATAACTTAGTTACTGTTCATAAAATACTTTCAGTAATGTAGAAAGGAACTCTACAACAGAATGGAGGATCCTCAAATTACTCCTTCATTTCACAATTGTATTAAGATTATACTTCTAAGATCCTTCTAGAGTCATGATAAGGTAACCCAAGTAGTTTTTCTTACAAACGAAAGAGATCTTTCTGTCTCTGGTGCAGGATAATTACTGTTCCAGTAAAAGATCTGAGAGTTCTCCAGCCTTTGCTCTAACCCTGAATAGAGCATCAATACTAAGTAATCCTGGTATCATTGCTTCAGCCAAAAAAATATCTAGTTATTAGTTGTGGCTTGGTTTGGTTTTTCCTTGGATTTCTAACTCATTCCTGAGCAGAAGGGTGCATTGTATTTTATGTTAGCAATATTTCTTGTTTATTCTCATAACTCCACTTAATGAAAAATAAAACTTGGTCCAGCTTCTCGGTGTCTTGTGGCTCTTTGTTGAGAACAAATGGATTTGAGACACCAATCCATTGCGGTAGTGTAGGAAGCCATCAATATATTTTAAAGTCAGCAGAGGTATGGGGGAAGAAAATTAAAGGCTGCAGACTCAACCTTGAGGTCCAGCCTCCTTGTTTCTGGTGAGTAAAGTTTAGGAAAATTATTTAACTGCATGCAGCCTTTGTTTCTTCAGCTGTAAAACAAGGTAATCCTCATAGGATCACAGACAAGACTAAAATAAGATCAGGTATGTAAAATATTTAGCATACGGTAGAACCTAATAAATATTAAGCATTCGTTTCTCTAGCTTCTAGGTGCTAATGTTACAACTTTCCAGCAGATTTTTAAATAGTAAGACCCTACATCTAACTGCTTATTTATCTGTATGCTATATATTGTATATATTAGTATATTCATATAGGTGTACAGATACATGTGTGTACGTGTGTGTGTGTGTAGATTTCTACTTATAATGGAATTAGTAACATCTATTTCAAATTAGATGCTCTTTAAAATACACCTCTTTCTCTCCACCTAACAGTGGTTCAACCTGCAGAATATTCTTCCATAACTCACAGGAGCAAAGTGATGCATTGGTTTTCATCTCCTTTTCACCTTCCTGGGCTCAGCAAGGTCCTTCTCATAATCAAAACACTCTCAGAGTCCTTGACATACACAGGGAGCCAAATCTTCTCTAGCAGAGATAGCTGTGCCCAATCCCAAATCCATACCCACTCCAGTGTAAAAAGCAGTAATCCCTCCCCGTACACTGCACTTCTGGGAACTACAGGGATAAAATAAATATCATTTACTTCTGTATAGTGTCTTATCAGGCATGTCATGAAGATGGACTTCGTTGGATGCTCTTTTCTTGGGGAAAAGATTCAGAGGTAGAAAATAAAATTCTGTGCTATAGGCATCTTGGTGGAGAATGTCATAGTGCATGAGAAAATTTGGCTCTCTGGGTCCTGTCCAGTCTTCATTTATTTACTCTTTCTTCCTTTCCTCTATTTGTTTCCTCTTTTATGCTCTATCTTTAAACATGTTTGGAGCTATCGTGATGTGTCAAGACCTTTGAAACACGGGGATAAACAGACCATTCATTTTTTAAAGGTTAATCACCAAAAGTCAGTTTCTAGGTGTTTAAATGTTAATGATTTAAAAGACATGAAAATAATGTATAAATAAAAAAACACTGTATTTCTTGGTGGTATTTATGCAAAATTGTCTTTGAAGAGTGATAAAATTCTGCCTTTTCTATATTCTTTGCCTTATAAATACCCCACTTAGAAAACTCAAATGATGCTTTAAAATAAGTTACCTGGCTCCATGTGCTATAATAACTTCCATGGGGACACTCGTTTTGCAAGAGTTTAAGATTATTTTGTACTTTTTCAACTCTAGATCAATAAGGAATCTATAATGTGAACCTGGTTTAGAAATTGCACATGTTTATCGATTTCTGTTTTAAAAGGTAGTCAGACAACAAATCAGAAATAATATTTGATTAACTGAAATCACATGGACAGTGTTAACCCTTACCTAGGGAAAAAAAAGTCTTCTAAAAGTAGAGAATAAAAATAACAATTCTATCATGAATACACTTTTTAAATTTTTCATGTTCTCATCCACTTCTTTGCCTCTGTTCTTATAGAAAGGGTGATCCGACAGTGGTTAACAAGTCCAGAGCGGAATACTCCGGAATACTCAGGACAGCTCACTAGATCTGCCATCCAAGGCAAGGGATTGAATCCCTCCAAGTCAGAGTCTGCTCATCTGCAGTGCTCACCTCCTGGGGCCGTTACAAAGACTCAGTAGGGTAATCAATGCAAAGTGCTTAACACCGTGGCTGGCAATAAACACTATTTTATAAGTGTTAGCTATTATTTTTACCTAGTTAGAATCATAGTGCACTTCCCATGAAACATCCTGCTTATTCATTTTCTACCTAAGTGGAGACTACGCATGCCTTTCATGGTGCTACCTAGTAGTCATACTTAGGACGTTTATTCTTCACCTAGGCCATAGATATGTCACCATTTATTTCACCTGTCCTGTGTTAGCTTCTTCTATCTTTAAGCTTTAAACACACACACACACATACAGAGAGTAACAACTCCAGTCACCTCTTCCCGCATTTAGGATTATCAAACCCAGAATGATTCCCAGGATATTGATAATAAGATAGGAATATACTTATAGCATTGGACATAATAACAGATTCATAAAAACTTATTGCCATTAGCAATGAAAACATGTGACCATTCCGGTGCGACTTCTGTGTCATCATTTTCCATTGAAATGAAAGATGCAGAATGACACCTCATGGTTTTTCTAATTACCATTCTTCACCAATCAAGCTAAACCCTATAAATATTTATTCACCGGGTGCATTTCTTCTCTTGCAATGTTCAGTATTGCCTTTCCCTTATATATCATTGTGACATTGTTAATGGTTTGTAAACACTCTTTACATATAAATGACATTAATTGTCTTTACATTAATTACTTAGGTGTACTTCTTACCTTTTGAAACCATGGAGCAGGATTATTTCTCCTCTTATGTGATAAAGGTAGCACATTTTGTTGCCTTCATGCCTTTGGCCATGTGGAAAATATCACATCTGACTCTTGTTTCTCCTTTCTAAAGGCCTTGTCACATTATTTCTGATCTTCTTTCTGAGCTGAAGTCTTTTCATTGAGTTCATTCTCTCACACACTCCATCTCCTTGAAATTGCACTAAGAACCCAGGATCAGATCACACCACCAGTGATAAGCCCTCTGCTGAGCGTTATTGTTCCTCCAGGCATCTGAAATGGTTCTAATGTTCAAGTTCCCCATGTCAATGGGGGACTGTGCTCCCCTCAGCCTCAGTAGATGCTGAGTTTTATGCCCACCCATTACCTTCTGTTCACTGGCACCGATTCATAGAGGGCACCAATTTTCTTTCATTTTTGTCTCTCACCTCCTACGGCAAGGTTTAGCACTATAAAATATGTGACATGACTTGATGATGCAGCAGCAGTTTCCTGCTGAAACTTTAGAGCAAGAGGTACTTTTTCTACAAGAAAGAAAGCCGGTGAGCTACCAGCTGTTCCCTTTAAAAGGATGTGACAGCGTTAGCCACACAGATCCTCTGCCATTGTTCCTCGGTCATAATGGAAAAACCTTTTATCTTTTTTTAAGGGATTATCTTTTTATTTCAGATTGATATATGGGTACAAACAATAAGGTTACATTGTTTGCATCCGTTAGGTGAAGTCCAGGTCGTACTTGAGCCCTTTTATCTTTTTTTAAAGACTCAACTGCATGTGGCTTTCAGGAAGTGGACGTGGACCCATAACCAGACATGTTAACTTTGTAGTAGATAAACCGAGTAGAGATGCCATATTCAGCCATTGTCAAGGTCACTATTTTTGCTTCTTGATTCCTTCAGCAATCAGAAAGACACATAAACAGAACACATTGTTTTTTAAAAGATGATCTGAGATCAAAATACGTTTCATTTTATGGCCAACTACCAGGAAAGGCCACTTAAAATAAATGTTGCCCAGAAAAGGCAAAGCAAGCATTCACTTGATTTTTCCTTCTTCCCATGCTCTGCTTTTCAGCAACACGATCCAATAAAAGTATCCACAACTTGCAGGGAGAAATGGGCTGAGGACACATCTGATACCAGGATGAGGTGTTATTTTTCTAAGGATGAGGATAGCAAAGAAAAATGGAATCATTTTCCAGGTGGCACATGGTAAGAGTGGCTAATTTACACACACAAAAGGGCATCAGTCCATATTTACATCCCAAGTTTCTACAATCTGGGTTACAAGCATCTCACCCAAATGGTCCATCTACTCTCTCTCCCATCTCATAGAAACCCACTGCTGTTGTGGAGTTGGTGGGAAGGTGATGACTGAGGTGCGTTCTCTCCACTTTCTTTCCAAAAAGATTTGAGCTTCCAGGGTTTATCATGAGAGAAGGGAGAAAGAGACAGACAGAGACAGAGAATGTAGTCCCCCAATACAGGAATATGGGAATTGTCTTTAATTTGTCCCTCTCTGCTCCTTCTGCTATATCCAATAACTTACTAAGGCCTGTGATTTCTATTTTCTGAAAAATCCCCCTCCAGGGATTCACACTGCAAATGACCTCATAGCTAGTCTTCACAGCCTGCTAACTGGTTTCCCTACCTCCTGACTCCATCTCACCTGTCAAACTCCCTACTTGAGGCACCAGAGTGATAGTTCTAAAAAGCATATTTCTTTTCTAAAGATGCCTATTTTGCAAAGCAGACTCTTTGCTTTACCTTCTATGGAGAACAGAACTTCAGCCTCATGTGGGATTGGAGACAGGAAGTTGCTCAGCAGAATGAGGATGTAATACAGAAACAAATTGATTCTCTGCGGCACATTCAGCATGAGCCAGGCTTCTCTGCAAAGTGCCGTCCTCACATTCACTTTCGGAGGTGACCAGTGCTGTCCAACCCATGGCCACTTGGGCATTCTGTAGTCTACACTGAGTTGCCTCCCAACCTTCTCCACGACCAGCTCTAGATTCATTTTTCTCAGTACTGCTAAGTCACTATCATTCATCCATTTGCTTTCCAGCTTCCAAAGCTTTGGCGTTTTGCTCCCTTTTTCATTTTCTGTTGTTATTTGTACTTTAAGAAAAAGGATACTGTCATTTTAATGGTATTTGACAAGGAAAAGAAGGTATGAGGCATTTATTTATATTTTCTTTTTTTTTTTTTTAGGGCACAGTGTGCTGTTTTTATATAACATTTGAAATATTTTCATCAAGCTGGTTAACATAGCCTTCATCTTTACCTGGAGTGCACCTATCATTTATTTTCTAACATAAGTGTAACATAACAGTCATACTCACACAGGTTCATAAATTTATACACACAGTACGTGTGTGAGGAGGGAAAATAAATATCTTTAAATTTTTTAAAATGGTATTGGGTCACAGTGTCATGCAAATATGAAGTTACACATATAGAAATCACATCATATTTTAATATGGAACTTTAGACCTAGCCTTAAAAAGATGTTTATTAATTTTTTCTTTTGCTATTGAAGCAGTAAAGTGCTTTGATAAAATAAAAATAAAGTATATTAAAGATTCACCCATCGTATAACACCCAAAGTCAGATCATGCCTGTTTTCTTTGCTGCTTTTATATGTTATGAAATACATAATTTAATAAAGATCTTCTTAATTGTTGGATTGCATCTTAGTTCATTTTGTGCGGCTGTAGCAGAATGCCCAAGACAGGGTGATTTATAAAGAACCAAGATTTATTTCTTACCATTCTAGAGGCTAGGAATTTCAAGACACAGGGGCTGTATCTGGTGAGGGCTTTCTTGCTGCTCTATTCCACAGTGGAAGGACGGAGGACCAGAACAAGCAAGACGGGAAGTGGGCCAGCCTCATCATTTCACCCGGAGCCCTCTCTCGTGATAACTAACTAACCCACGCCAGCAAGGACAGCATTTATCCACTCATGCAGTCAGTGCCTTCGTGACCTAATCACCCTTTAAAGGTCCCACCTCTCAACATTGTGGCATTAGGATCTAACTTTGGGGACATCTTCAAACTATAGAAGATTCACTAATTCATTTCCATATTGCAATTCTCTCATAAATAAAACTCCATACATACTGTTGTGCTATGGCTGTAGATGATCTATCCTTGTGTTGCTATAAGATCTATAGTATTTAGCATTATCATCTTAAGGCCATGTCTGTTTAGTGATGGTAACTTTGTTTCTTTGTTTTGTTTTGTCACCCTGGATAGAGTGCTCTGGCATCCTCATAGCTCACAACTCTTGGTCTTGAGCAATGCTCTTGCCTCAGCCTCCCAAGCGGCTAGGACTACAGGCATGCACCACTACTCCCAGCTAGTTTTTCTATTTTTTAGTAGAGACGGGAACTTGCTCTTACTCAGACTGTTCTCAAATTCCCAAGCTCAAGCAATCCACCCACCTTGGCCTCCCACAGTGTTATAACTTTGTTTTAGTTACCATATTTTATTAATGATTTTAAATATTTTATTTCCAATGCTTACTATAAAATTGTGTTTTCTATTGTGGGGGGGTTGTTTATATTCTCTCTTCTTTTACTACTCGGTTATTAGTTTTCTAACTGATTTGAATGAACAGACGTCTATAGCATGCTGCAGGAGTAGTGAGGGTGAGTTTTGCTCTCTTTGAGTTCATGAACTGGCAGGATACAAACTGTACTAAGCTAAGAGGAGTGGTGTTGTCATCAGGGAAACTCCAGTGGAGAATGTCATGTCCTGCCTGGGAAACAATCATGGACAGGGCATTCCAGGTAGATGTAACACGGCAACCAAAGGCAGGGGGACATACACAGGGTGGCCATAAAACTCATGTGCAAATTAAAATAGTTTTTACTTAGAACATGCAAGAAATTAAGATACTCAGTGTCTCATTTCCTACATTGGCTATAAGAAGAATTCCTTCTCTTTGGGACTTTAAGGCATTAATTATTTAACACTTTTCAGTGCACGCACATAATCAGATATGTTGTTGCCACCATTCCTTTAAAAATGATTCTAGCAGGATCTGGGTCATTGTAGGTCCCTTGAACAGAGATGTAATAAAGTTGCCATGGCTAACACCTGCCCTTAGGAGCAGTTATGCAACCACATCAAAAGAATAAGCAATTGACAAGGAAGTATTTGATTAAGACAACACTGCATTAGAGCTGTATTCTCAGAGTGATAGCTCTGAGTGGTTCTGGCTGTTGGACGTTATAACGGCAATCAGCATCGCTGCTCAATATTCTGAGTAAAGACTACAGTCATTTGGCTCCTAACGACAGACGTGGAATGGGTCTTTAGGGACCAGCTCTGGCTGCATTCCTGATGTAGGAATACTTTTAATATACAGGACTTGATAAAATGCTATGGTCTTTGCTATATCTTCTTACACTTAGACACAAGAAGTCACACTTTCTAGGACAAAATCCTCAGAGTTTGATTATTGTCTGGACACCATTTCTTCATTAAAACATATGTGAATGAAAGGGACATCACGAATATGGCTCTTATTTGGGGGTTATTATAGTAGTTACAGAATCACATTTAGTTATCTACTTGCCCATCTATTGCACTCACTAGTGTGTAAGCCCCTTGACAACAGGGCTGATGTGTCATTCATCCAGCATCCACAGTGCCTGACATATAACGGAAGCTCACCAGATAACTGGCTTACTGTTGAGTCATTGGAAGGAGATGTGGATGGATGGGACGTGTGCACATGCAGCTCTAACCTGGCTGCTCTGTATGTGTTTCCAACGTGTGCAAAACTCGCGAACCTCTGGTGATGGAGAGAAGGTGTCTAACTAGAGAGGGTGAGAACAGGTTGCCAGAGGAGTCTGCGTGTGGGACTGAGTTGTGGGAAAGCCTGGAGCATGCAGAGCTGGGGAGAAGGGAACTCAGGCAGCAGAGGGAAAGACAAGACTGAGGAGAGCGGGCTCTCTCAGCAACAGAGAGAGCTACAGTGGCGGCCATGGCTGTGCACATGCAGGGAACAGGTGGGAAACCAAGTTGCAAATCTCTACATTCCGAAGCTCTAATGATGAAGCTAAGGGATGCCAGAATACTCTAGGCAAGCAGTGGGAATGCATACCTATGCTAAAAGTAAATAAATAAGTAGCAAGGGATTGGCATCATCGCATTTATGCAATTGAGAGCTCATTCTAGTGGCCGTGTAGGGACGGGGGTCCTCACACAGAAAAGAACAAAGCCAGTAAAGGCGGCAAGATCTATAAAGATTTTAGACAAAGAAAAATGAAAACAAGGATCGTAACCAATGAGCAAAGGGACTTGAACAAAACAATCCATAAAAAGAGGAATTGGAAATGAACCAGCACCTACATGGGGTGGGGGAGATTTTCAACTTCTCTAATACAATTTTTTTTTAAAAGGCATTCGAAAAAAACTGAGAGGCAATTTGTCACCCATCTAATTAACACACATTAAACATTTAACAGGCAGGCGAGAGGAGAAAATGATGTTTGAAAGAGTTTGGCTTAACTTACTCTCCTGCGCTGCTCTGAGGAGCGTTAATTAGCAAAACTCTTTTAGGAACTAGTTAGCAATAAGTATCATGGGCTTTTAAGATGTGCCTACCTTTTGACTTCTTAATTCTACTTCTAGGATACAAATAAAAACAAAATAATCCTGAATAACAAAAGAAGTTCTTGCAAAAACACTTCATTGAAAATATACGTACGGGAGTGATACACTGAAAATCTCTCCTATGTCTAAAGAATTTAAGTTGGGTCTACGAAAGAGTACTTAAAAACAAATGTGTATTATGGTTAACTTCAAAATAAAATTTTGCAGTGGAAAGATTCATGGAAATACGCATATGTCATATAAAGAAAGCATCAGAATTATAAAACTACTTTATAAAACCGAAGTGAGGTCGTGAATGATTGTAGTTTTTTTTATTAGTTTTTTGTATTTTTCAGATTTTACTGTGTGCAGGTGATCTGTGGTGCTATAATAATTAAGAGGAAACATTATTTAAAAGTGAAACTGGAGTCGGTTGTGAAGTTCTTTTATAACAAATCCCTGAAGAGGCCCCAAAAGAAGAGACAAGGGCTATTAGCAGCCTGGCCTGAGAGTGAAGGGCATTTCAGTGGGTCACCCTAGTCCCACTCAAAGAGATGACCCTGGACCTACTAATTGTCCATAATCTGACAGCATCAAGGGAGTTTCTGAAATCCCTCCAGGCCCAGAAGGAGAAAAGCGAAGTTGTTTCAGAGGAGGCTAAATTCACACTGAACAAAAGCAGTATGGACAAAGAGAATTGTGTCAGAATTATGGCTGATAGAAAAAAGTAAAAATTGCTGAAATTCAAGAAAGGGAAGGGAGGGGCAAAAACCTACCTTACAGGTACAATGAGCTTTACTGGGGTGATGGGCACACTTATAGCCCTGACTAAAGTATTATAAAAAGAGTCCTTGTAATAAAAATATTTGTATCCCCTTACAATTTTGAAATTTAAAAAAATAATAAATAGAATAGAGTGGAGTGGAATGAGATGGGATAGGATAGGATAGGATAGAATAGAACAGAACAGAACAGAAGAGATTAGAATAGAATAGAATAGAATTATGGTTGATAAAAGTTCTGTACCTTCCAAATCAAATTTTGAATGACTGGACAGAGAAGAAAGCCTTGCAGTAACTCCTCTCAAGGGATGTCACCTCCACCGTGGACCTTTTTAGTATAATTCACCTGTAATATCTGACTTCTGGCGTACAGAAAGTGCTTGGGAATGGCTGGTGAATGAAGAAATAAAGTTCATTGCTCAAGCCAGAGTCCAAGGAGCCTTCCTGAGGTTTCTGTGGTCCCAACCCCACAGCCAAGCCAACTGTGTCCCCCCTTTTCTACAGTCTGTCCCACTTGTCCCCTTCAGCGTCCATCCACTGCCCACCCCTCACCCCAAGGCACCATTGCTCTTGTCAACAGCCTTCCGTCAGCTGTTCCCTCTCTCCCCAACGTCCCAGACATTCTCCACCAATCAGCAAGATTGATGACCTTAAAGCCCACTGAGATCAGGTCATTCTGCAGCTTGACTGCAAAGTTTCCGACTGCTCTGGCTCCTTCCCGTGGTCCCCAGGCACCTGCTGCAACGGCCACTTGGTATTTCCTCCCCATGCCACCTTCCTCTCCCTTCGTCATGCTGTGATCCCATTTTTCTGCTTCCAGTTTCCCAGCTTCTTCAATACCCCGGGATGTTTGCTTCTTCCCACGTCAGCCCCACTGAGATGTTCTCCCCCTGCCCTGATTACACCTTCTCCCGCTCAGTTCCTAGCTTAAATAACCTGTTTTCAAAGACGCCTTTCTTGTTTACCTAATTAAAGAAGATTTCCTTGTTATTTTCCCTCTAACTCACTTGTACTTTTTGCCTTGCACGGAACTCATGATAATTTGTAATTAGGTAGATAGCTACTTACCCCTTCAGCCTGTTTCTCGCACCCTAATGACACCTCCTGAGAATAGGGCCCAGTGTCTGTCTCGTCTCCCATCTCGCTGGCCCAACGTCAGCCTGCAGAGCTGGGCAGGAGAGTAAGCTCACCGTTTGTTTGCGAAATAAATGAGCTGCTAAAGAGAAGAGTGAGTGACACCACAGGGCCACTAGAATGAGTAGGCGATGGGAGGGCTCACATGGAGGTAGGAAGCAGATAAGGAAACAAAGGCAGTTATTAAAGGAGCACTAAACTGTAGCAGCCCAGCCTGACCCCAGAAGAAATGAATAGCAGAAAACCTTCATGAGGACTTCAAGTACACATGAAGTTCATCTCACCCCTTTTTAAGAACCTTTACATAAAACTTCAAAGCTTTAAAGCAGATAAAATACATATATAAAGCTTATACTTTAAATTTTCAGTAATCTTCACTGATTTTAGTCTGTGGGCACAATATTCTGAGTCTTGGAAAGACTATTGGACCCGCCAGGAGCAGACAGGGAGGCCCCAGAACCCGGAGTGAGCAGAGCAGCTGAGACCTCCCTTTCCAGATTGGGTCTGAACAGAGCCTATTTACAAGTCATGGTCAGGATTATCCCTTAAGAGAACACAGATGGCAGAGGACACACTCCAGGACTATGCACTCAACATGTGGGGAAAGCAATTATAAAGGGATTTGAGACAATGACAGCGATGGAGAGGTTAAGTCTCAATCCCTTCTGTGGTGTATTAAGTGGCAAAATGAAAAAGCTTTGGAACATCAAACTAAACTCATCTGGCAAATTGTTTTTGGAAGGGGATAGGTTTGTGCATTTGGACTCTTGTCAGCTGAATAAACACCCCGTTATCTAGCCGGTGATCTCTGAGTGTCTCTAAAGCCACGTGGGCACCCGATACCTCCTGACCAGCCCAGCACTGCCCTTCTGGGTGTCCTTGGAAATCGCTCTGTCCACATCAGAGCATGTCGTAGCTGTTCACTTCATGGTCACGATGACACTTTCAGTGGGGATCCAGCCCAGGAAATCTGTGCTTTCCAGAAGAATTTTGAGGGGTTGGTCGACATCCCTGACTCAATGGCAGAATTCAAAAAAGGCAGTCTGCTGCCTGAATAATTTGTTTTCTTTTTTAGGTCCCTCAATTATGTTAATTTGGAAACTGTATCTATTAATTGCCCAATTAGACATCTGGTAATCACTCTCTACAGAAATAGCCCAAATCATAGTGGCAAGAGCTGGGTACACTATTTTATTGTATTGCAAATAAAAATCTAATTTAGTTTTAATAAAAACTAATTCCAGCTAATTTAATACCAATTGATCATTAATGGGGTGCATTTTGTGGTTTATCAAGTATATAAGAAGGGTATATAATTAACTGGAAATGGTGTCCACAAGGTTATAATTAAATCCTTGGTAACTTTTAACTTTCAGCAAATGTTTTACCACTTAATTAGCATTTCAGAAGATGATTTATAATACGATTTATTAAATGCCGATTACACAGAGTGCCGAGACCACTAATCAGTGTAGTGATGAAGACTCCTATTTACAAAGCGTTCCTTCTTTCAAGCTAAGTAAACATCGTCTTGCAGAGTAAATAAAATATCTATTATACAAACCATTTTTGTAAAAATTAATAATCAGTTATGGACTAAAGTAATTGGAATTTTTTTCAGAGGAGAAGATTTTTTTGTTAAATCATAACTGTGTACATTAATGCATTTATAGGGTACAATGTGTTGATTTTATATACAATTTGGAATGCTTACATCAAACTGGTTAACATAGCCTTCATTTCACTTACTTAATTATTGTGTCAAGACATTTATACTCCACTCTTAATAGATTTGACACATACCCTTGCAATATGTGCCATGGGTGAGGTCCCACTGATTACCCTTCCTCCATCTGGCCTCCCCCATCCCTCCATCACCAGCCTCTTCCCTCCTTCATTCTGGGCTATAGTTGGTGTTTTATCATTCATATGAAAGTGCGGGTGATTATATATTGATTTCATAATAGTACTACGTACATTGGATACTTTTTCTTCCGTTCTTGAGATACTTTACTAAGAAGAATATGTTCCAGCTCCATCCATGTAAACATAAAAAGGGTGAAGTCTCCATCTTTTTGTGGCTGCATAATAATCCATGGTTTACATATACCACAATTTGTTAATCTATTAATGGGTCTATGGGCACTTAGGCTTCTCCCATGACTTGGCAATTATGAATTGGGCTGCAATAAACATTCAGGTGCAAATATCTTTGTTGTAAAATGATTTTTGGTCATCTGGATATGTACCTAATAGAAGAATTGCAGGATCGAATTGCAGGTCTACTTTAGTTCCCGAAGTGCATTCTAGTTATAGCACTGTATTCATACTTAATTCCATCTTTATTTAGCAGAGACATGGAGAGTCAGATAGTATAACAACAAAGACCAAGAGTTTGGGGGTTAAATTTGTGTTGACTTCTTTCTCTGGCCTCTAAGCACCACTTTCACACAAGGTCAAGAGGCAAGAGGGCAGAAACAAGTCTGTATTCTCTACCGATGCCTATCCAGCTTTTTCTTTGGCAGCTAAAGATCATCTCTTGCTACAGAGACAAAGACGGTTACCTTGAGAAGCACGGGGCTGAGAAGGCAATGGGGTCTAGGATGTCTATCATATCTGGGTTTATATTCACAGCTCTCTTTCCCCCAACATCGGCTACAGTAAATGCTATTTTATTGACTTACACTTCGGATCAACACATGAAATGGAAGGGCCAATGTAAGACGTAAAGA
>NW_003852546.1:3401793-3469401 GCF_000181295.1 Otolemur garnettii | reverse complement strand
AGTGGATGGGCCGGCAAGAGGATGGCATGGAAAGAAGACCTTCACACTCAGTTATCGGCAATGCAGTAACCAAGGAGGCCCAGAGAGCCCAGCACAAAGAACAACGAGAAAGTGGTGTGAAGACCTCAGGGGTCTCTCTTTTTTTTTTTTTTTCCAGTTTTTGGCTGGAGTCGAGTTTGAACCCACCACCTCCAGTATATGGGGCCAGCACCTTACTCCTTTGATAGGGTGACCATATTTTAACATTTGTAAAGCGGGACAACATGGGGGGGCAGGGAATGGGGCAGGGCAGGGCCTGATAACAATGGAAACTTTGATAAGCAGTTCTCGATAATCACTTCTCAACAATTACTTATTATTATTACAGTTTGACATTATAAAATTAACAAAAATAATATAAAACTCATATTCTGGCGAAATAGCCACATGGCAGCTGAAAACCGAATATTCCCTTCCTGCTCTCCCGCCCATTCATGCATTCTTTCTAAAAATCGAGACTCTTTTAAAACGCTGCAGGACATGGGACAAATTGTTCAAAAGTGGAACTGTCCTGCCAAAAGCAGAACGTCTGGTCACCCTATCCTTTGAGCCACAGGCTTCTCCCTCTCAGGGATCTTTTATTAAGCAAAGAGAATGTGTATGTGCAAACACAATATGCAACACGGGTTAATTATGAAAAGAAAGGGCTTCACCCTGATGGTAAAGGAAAAAAAATAGTAAAAAGCAAAAGACAGCAAAGCGTAAGCATCATGTAATCACAAAATCATAAAACAAAAATAAAAGCAGGTACAATATTTTGAAAATAATCTAAAACTTTCCTAATTCACCCTATTGATCCCAATCTACACTGAGACTCACCCTGCCAGATTTTAATCTTTTAATCTTATACTGACTAAACATTCTGTTTGTGCTCCCAGAGTGGTGTTAACTAACTCTGTGTATAGCGTGGGGAGTTGCCAAAGCCCAGGCTGTCACCATACGAACTTAAGAATGTGAGCTCTGGTTAATCTGTGTTGCTTAACACTCTGTTTAAACCCTCAGGTTTCCACAACCCTGCACTGTGTGCAGCCCAACGTGGGAGGTAGAGGGGTTTGAGGAACATGGACTTTTATCTACAGGCCCTTCAGACTATTCACCCAAACTAGTTTCTAGCCCTAATCTTTCACCCACACCAAGGCAGGATCGGATCTGGCTTTTCTCACCCCTGTGTCTCTAGAACATGGTCGAGGAAAGATCCCATCACAACACGGGCCTTCAATGAGTCATGTGCCTAACCTAGGGTGACCAGACGTCCCACTTTTGGTGGGACAGTCCCGCTTTTCAACAATTTGTCACACGTCACACGGCATTTTTAAAAAGTCCCAATTTTTGGAAAGAATGCACGAACGGGCGGGAGAACGAGAAGGGAATATTCAGTTTTCGGCTGCCATGTGGCTATTTCGCCAGAATGTGAGTTTTATATTATTTTTGTTAATTTTATAATGTTAAACTGTAATAATAAGAAATAATTGCTGAGAAGTGATTATGGAGAACTGCTTATCAAAGTTTGCATTGTTGTCAGGCCCCGCCCTCTGGCCATGTTGTCCCGCCTTACCGATGTTAAAATCTGGTCACCCTAGCCTAACCCCAGTGAGGCTACTCTCATTATTACTCATGAGAAATATCCAGCATTTGGCCCTATCAATTTGTGTTCTTCAAAAGAAGAAAAGAAAATCAGAGCTCCAACCGTGGCTGGTTGATCACAAAGCGAACCCTTCTGTGTTAAACACTGTAGCAAGGCAGGTCTTTCTGCAGGGCTGCAGCCACAGATTCTGCCTTCAGCCTTCCTACAGAGCTCCAGGGATTGGACCATCCCAGTCTTGCCTTCAGAGCTGCCTTTGTGCTCCCAAGTGTAGCCCACGGAGCTGATCAGAGTATCATTTCCCTACCAATATGTCAGTGTGCTCTCAGGCCAAGCCCGGTCCTGCAGGGGCCATCTCATTTGCATCTGAAGGTATCAAAATCTTGCTGAGCAAGTCCCTTCCACCCAAACATCTTTCGAGATCTGAGCTCAGCACCATTTTAACACGATGCTTCTCGCTCTCCCTGAGGCCTGTTCCGGGAAGGTGAGCTATATTCAACTCGCTGCCGTAATGTTTGGGCTTATTGATTTTTTTTTTTAAACTTGGCACCAAACATCAAAAAGGCAGTTTAAAAAAAAATCAAAAGAGGAAAGAAACAAGAAGGGAAAAATATGCACCCAACTGCGGCGTTTAGCACTGTCCACCGTGGAAAGCTTTTCCAAGTGCTTATGCTTCAAAATTTATCAAAATGAGGGCTCTTTCCCTGATGGCCTTTTATAATGGAGGTGGCAGCTTAAGGCTTTAAGCAACAGTGAAGGACGGGGATGTGAATTCGTTGTTTTATGTTGCCAGGCCAGGCCTTATGGCCTCATAGAATGTAGCAAACACACTCAGGTCGCCCTCCTTGGAGTAAGGAGCCTCTCTGCCCTTAGTTCTGGCAACCTCTAAAATGTGGCAGCCAGATTCATTATGGGAATCTTGAGGTCTATACTATTACCACAAATTCAAAGGCACTGTGCACACAGCTTCCTTCTGAGGGTGGTAGGATCAAGTTTGTTCATCGATTAGATTTCCCCTTTCTGAGCAGAGTGCAGGAAGTCTCCAGCGAAGATGTTTAACTCATTTTGAGGTACAAAATAGTCACCTCGAACTTGTTCCAATAACCATCACTGCGGGGATGCTGGGGCCACAGTACATTCAATTCATCTACCCATCTATCCCTCCCTCCCTCCCTCTATCCGTTCATCCATTCCTCTCCCTCATTCCCTCCCTCCATTCAAAAGTTATATATCAAACATTATACTAGGCATCATGATTTATGAGGTGACAGAATTATTTTATATCATCAAACGCCTCTCCATCTTCCAAATCTGTCATGGTTTCCCATCCTTCATGCCTTTCCTCTTACTATTCCTAACTCTGAACTATTCTTTTCTTGTAGGAAAACTTCTACTTCTTAAAATCCCAGTTCAAAGGCAGGGATCACCTGAGAAATATTTTCAAATATATCAGCCTAAATTGGTTTTGCCTACTTATTTGCTTGATCCTCTGTGTAATGTACATTCACTAATCCTTGCCATGTTTAATAGTAGCCATTTAAAATAATAATAATAGTAACAAAAATACAAAGATTTTACTTAACAAGTACAATAACTGGATGCTTTGCCGAGTATTAAACATTTAGTCCTCATAACAGTGCTCAGAAGAGGCTTTTACTATGATCCTCGGCTTACAGAAAAAACAGAGGTACCCAAAGGCCATTTACATGTCACTCGACTGGGCAGTGAACTCCCTTGGGAGGTATGAAGGGACTCTGTGGACCACAAAGCTTAGTTAATACCTGTCATAGATCCACAAAATAAATCCTCAAATGAATATATATCACTATATCAGGACAAATAGGTATACACATATTTCAGATACATCAAGCAACAAAAGACTAATGTGAACAAAAATTCTAGGTGTGGTCTTACCTTCCTAAATGACTGGACTCAATAATTCTGAGAACCACAGAATACCTTAAAGTTACAGTGGTTCCTACTTAACCACCTACATTTGTCCTTCGGATGTAAACTCATTTTGGATTTTGGTGCAACTTAAGGGATGCTGATGGGTGCTGAATACATATCAGACACCTGATGTGCTTTTTATATAAATTATCTCATTTAAGAACTTGTACCCTCTGTTAGGTAAGGACAATACCCATTCATTTCACAGGTGCAGACACACAGGGGCTTGCCTAGAGTCACTCCCCAGAAATCAGGGAACTTGGTGTCCAGAGATGTGAAGGCTCGCACCAAAGTCCTCAGGACTCAACACCACGCTCTGTTGTCAGGCACACAGAGAGACACGGAACAGTAGCTGGGAAGTGGGAAAGCCCAATGCAGAGAGAGCAGGAGGGGACAGCCCTCCCCAAACAGTGTCAATACTTACGTGACCCTGTCTTGACTTGACTTTAAGACTCATTGTTCTCTATAATAAGGATGAAAGAGCCTTGAAATATTAAGTGGTTGGATAAACTATTCCTGAGAAGAGAGTGTACTTCTGCTCATAGATATAACATTTCTGCATTTGTATGTGTGTGTGTAATTTATAGTATAAGAATTTATGTTAGCATTGTGTAGAGCCTTTAGGCTGAAAAACATATATGCAGAATGGCTATAAAGTTAGTACAATTTAAACTTAAATATATTTTATACATTTATAAAAAAATATTTTATATATATATATATATTTTTGAGACAGAATCTCACTCCATTGCTCTGGCTAGTATTTCTTTTTTCTTTTCTTTTTTTTTTTTTAAGTAGAGATGGGATCTCGCTCTTGCTCAGGCTGGTCTCCAACCCCTGAGCTCAAACAATCCATCCATCTCAGCCTCCCAGTGCTAGGATTACAGGAGTGAGCCACCACACCCAGCCTGAAAAGCATATTCTTACTGGCATAGCCATGACAGTATGGCTGACCCTGATGAATGTCTGCATCTCTGTGCGATGTTTCCTGTGTAGGCTCACAGCTAGATCAACCTATACCACTGGCCTTGGCATTCAGAGTAGCCCTACTAATGTCATTATTTCCTCTGCTGGAATATTCTATGGGGAGCTCAGAGAAGCAGTGAGTACAGATGGTACATACTCAGTCTGCTGTGACGTGCAATTATATATCTGCTCCTACCACAACCCTCTAACTCCTTTTACAAAGATCACAAATGACCCTTCATTCACCAAAACAAATGGCCTCTTCCCAGTCATCATTTTTCTGGAAGTTGCTGAAACATTCAGTATCACTCATGCCCTGCTCTCTCCATGGACACTCTCTATGGCCCAAGGGCCCAAGGGCCCAAGCTTCTATGTCTTTACATACTGGGCACCTCCTAATTTCACCACTTATTTTCAATTTCCCTATACCACTTACAGAGGTCATCACATTCTCAAGGCTTCAGAGTCAACTTTCCTATTGGTATCGCAAATTACAAAATGGTTTAAAACCTCTTCCTGCGATAGAAAGAGAAAACAACACATTTTACCATTACCTTGTGGATTGTGCTTATTCATTTGGGAGTCTCTATTTTAAGGTTATCAGCTGTGGAGTCAACGTCCAAAACTCATTCTGAAATAGCTCTACAGAGGAAAGGTGCAGAAACAGAGCTTTTCAAAGCGGGTGCAGGACAACTTCATTTCCAATCATCAGACTCTTGTCTTGTACCTGTGATTTATCTGGCTCCTACCTGTTGAGTATGACAAAATATATTTCAACAGACGCAGACTCTGGAGACTGAGAGATGTGACAGACGGTAAGTGAGAAATGGGAAGGAGATGTGAGTCCTCTTTCACTGGTGAAAACTTGGCACTCTTTCAGACCCTGTCTGCTGAACAACACTTTGAGAGCAGTGGATGTTTACAACCACAAAAATACACCTGTAATTGATATACAATTTTACAAAAGAGTCAAGAAATTAAAATGATGTTTTAGAGAGGCCCATTCACTCTTTGGGTTTTCAAAGACACAAAACAGTCTGAGGCAAAGCAGGTTACACACACACACACATAAACCCAGGGTTCATGGTGCTTCACCACAATCAACCCACAATTTTGATTTTAATAATGTGAAAAAACTGTTAGAAATATCTGCACTTACCCCTGGGCTCTTTACAAATATTTCCTCAATGGACTTAATGATCAGATTCTTCCTTGGGAGTTCAGGGGGTCACGGATGCCTTTGATCTGGGTGTAAACTACTCATCTACATACAATAAAGGGTTGTGTTCCAGGGTCCAGAACTGGGTTAGTTTTTGGAAATCAGACATGGTTATAAGGACCTAAGAATTGATGATTACCATGTTTAAAAAAAGAGAGAGAGAGAGAGAGAGCTTTAGGTGTCAAATCAGAGCATCTATTACAGACTTTGGTGCCAATGGGAGATGAGCAGGTGATAAGGAAAGGAAACAGAGAAAGGGGTCAGGCTCTCCGGGATGTAGAAGTGAGTCAGGAGTAGGGGAGTTGGGTAAAGGGGATAAGTCAATGTCATCTGTTCCACAAATGCACTTGAATGTGACCTTGAAAACCCAAAGTTCCATTGGATTAGCTGCTCAATGAGTGGGATATAGATGGGTTATTCTGGTTTCAAAACACAAAGTTGGCTCAGATAGAATCCAGCAGGGGGATACCATATATGTATTTCACACACACACAAATATTGAAGGAGGAACTAAAGTGACATTGAAAGGAACTTAAGACCATTTTTCTGCCTTTGAGAAAATAGCTATTATGCAAATACGCTTTGCTCTTTTCATACTTTTATAACAGGAGACATTACCCTACGTCTTTTACATAATAACTAGATAAACTAAAAACTGCTGCTTCTGCCCCTACTTCCTTTGTGGATGTTTTAAACGCTATCCTGACACGACAGCATTTTTCTTCTGTAAGTGGAGCTAGTTGGTATGACAAGATTTAATGTCTTGAAGAGATGTCCATCAATATCATGGTGGAAAAAGTAATCCTGGGACGTGCAAGCACGAATCTTCACTGCCTCCAACGCAACGATGAGCACAGATTATAGCAGTGATGGTGACGGTGACAACAACAGTAACAACAACTGCAGCAACCGAAGTCGAGAAAGCTGGGACCCAGAAGTCCAGGATTCAGCACTGTTTTCAGATGTATAAATCTTTTGCCTTTTGGCAAAGACTCAAATTCCTCAAGTCTCTTTCTGACTCAGTAACCCTGTTTAAGATTTCCTTTAAGCAGCAATCTCATGCTTAGAAAAGGAAGCTAATTATGCGTAATTCACAGGGTTGTGCACAACTCATGGAGCTGTGGGGGAAACATACACAATTTTCAAATAAGTGGCCAACACATAGAGAATATTTTGTAAAATTGTGTAATGAATATTTTGTAAATAAAGATACATTTCGCGACAATTCTCCATTTTCCCTTTGTATGGCGACTTTTCGGGCTACTTTTGTTTTGTTTTGTTTTTTGAGACAGAGTCTCACTATGTCACCCTGGGTAGAGTGTCGTGGCATCACAGCTCACAGCAACCTCAAACTCCTGGGGCTTAAACGATTCTCTTGCCTCAGCCTCCCAAGTAGCTGGGACTACAGGCACCCACCACAACACCTGCTATTTTTTTGTTGTTGTTGCAGTCATCTTGGTTGTTTAGCTGGCCAGGGCCGGGCTCAAACCTGCCAGGCTCGGTGCATGCATGTGGCTGGTGCCCTACTCACTGAGCTGTGGGCACCGAGCCCAAGCTGGGTTTTTTTGTTGTAGTTGTCATTGTTGTTTAGCAGGCCTGGGCCAGATTCAAACCCACCAGCCTTGGTGTATGTGGCTGGCACGTTAACCACTGAGCTATGGGCATGGAGCCTAGGGGCTACTTTGGGGATATCCTATATCATAAAATAAAAATAAAAGGAAAGGAAAATGTTTTGCATATCTCTTAGGCTGCTAATAAATGATAGTACTCACATCTGTTTTCAGGATTCCAAAGGCAGTTCAGTTGACTTCTGAAGAGTTTTAAAGAGAAACTTACAAACAGATGAACCAAGGCAGCCTGAGTTCTTCCCTCCCACATGAAACGGCGTTATCTCCAGGACCATCTGAGCTGCCATCCCCCATCAGCAATAGCGATGGCTCGTTAACTCCGCAGAGTCCCACTTGAGAAGCATTGACCTCACTCTGGCCTCACCCAGATCCCTCCCTTAGCCATAAAGTGGAGATACTTCAATAAGTCAAAGCTGAGAGCAAAACACAATGTTTGCCCGGGAAGATAATGGTCAAAACAATTTTGGAAATAGAGACTGGGAGTGAGTGCACGCACAGTCATATATATGGATTCAGCTTCTTATGTGAGAGGCAGTACACTAAGAACGTTCAAAATAAAATCTAGTTTAATCCTCAAAACGACCATTGGAGTCAGAGCCTTTCTGGTTTCCACTTTGCAGGTGAAGAAACCAAGATTTTAGTGTCCATTAAGCCCATTGCTCAAAGCCACACAGCTACCCAGTAGCTAAAATTCCAATCCAAGCAGAGCCCACATGTGCAACCTTGATTGTATCCTAGGCAAAAGAATTAAAAAGCATACTCTATACAAAGAGGAAAAGGTAGGAAGAGAAAGAGAGAGAGGAAAGTCATTTTAAAAAGAAAGGTAAACAGTTTCCTAAGAAACACACGTAATTGAGGTGCTTCTTAAAAAAAAAAAAATCCACTTGACTTTTCTTTAATGCTTCCTTTCTTCCTAATAACCCACTTTGGTAGCACATTAAAATGTTAAGACCTTAAGTAAAATATTCTAAGAAAAAAAGTGAAACATCTGCACAGAGGCAATGCATTTGTACACACGAGAAACAGAATTTGTTTATGTGATTTTTAGAACTTTATTCTCAAAAGAACAGTCTTATTTCCACAGGCTATTATTTATGCCGGCTTGCCTGGTTTGTTTTTCTCTTCATAGTCCCAGTGGTGAAACGTCTTTTTCTGTTTGCATCGATGGGCAAACCTATGGATACCTCTGATCTTTGTGGACCAAGCCCTTGCTTGGTGGAATTATTTCTGGGGTGACCCCGGAATTCAACAAAATGTTTGTTATCCCTCAACAATGTTTTCAATCTGGTACGCCCTCCCTCTTTAAATTCTTTAATCTTTAAATTCTTTATCTTTAAATTCTTTATCTCAAGAATCACATGATATTCTCTTTCCCAAACACAATGATTTTTTTTTCTTATTCTTCAGCTGTTTTCAAATTTCAGTTATTTTAGGGTTTTTTAACCATTTGGTACCCACCTCTTATATAATTGGTCTTCTACCTTTTATAATTTTCTGTTTGCATTGACGGGCAAACCTATGGACACCACTGACCTTTGTGGACCAAGCCCATGGTTGGTGGAATTATTTCTGGGGTGACCCCGGAATTCAACAAATGCTTTCAATCTGGTACACCCTCCCTCTGTAATCTTTAAATTCTTTATCTCAAGAATCACACGATATTCTCTCTCCCAAACACAATGCTTTTTCTTCTTATCCTTCAGCTGTTTTCAAATTTCAGTTATTTTAGGGTTTTTTAACCATTTGGTCCCCACCTCTTATATAATTGGTCTTCTACCCTTTTATAAGTTGTTGAATTTACATTTATTTCAATGCAACTACTTTGCATGTAATGCAAGGCAAATGTCGGCATTGCCAGCTTTAAAGGGTCGACTTTTCTTTGATACCCACTCCCCAGGACCCCTACACACACACACACATACATACCCCCAACCCTCCATATCAAGCTTTTGTTGAAGTCGTCACCATCTCGTCTCCAGGTCAGTCATGAACTCAACTTAGAGGATCAGCAGAGTCAAATCCTTGATTCTAGAATGAGTGTGCAATACTTTATAGGCCCAGGCCTTTTTTTCTTTTACCCTTTACATTTTTGTAGATGAGGTGTCCATTTTCCTTTGAAACTGGAACCTGGAAAGATATGAGCTTCCAGGAGCTGACAACCATTTTGCCACCAAGCGTCATGTGAGAATTAGCCCAACACGGAGAACAGCAGAACTGAGAGATGAAGAGTGGCCGACCATGGTGACAACAGGCTCCTGGGAATATGGCCTCTGCAGCACTTCACCAAGGATGGCTTCATGGACACAGTCAGTGACATTACCAAGGCCCTATGGTTGGCCTCGGATGCTTTTATACTTGATGCCTTAAAAGTTACTAATAATTTTATCTTTAAAGTTGTGTTTTGCAAGTGAAGCTCAGTGAGATAATGGAGCACACACCAGGGGCTCGGTGCTATGTGGCTCATGAGTGTCTCTGCCTCCTTCAAGCCTCCTGCCCTCCTCCCAGGGCAAGTTCTCCACTGCCTGCTGCTCCCTGCTCTCTAGGGCCTTAGATTCCACCTGGCCTCCTGCTCCCTGAGCCCTAGAGTTGTTCTGTTTCTCTGCCTGATTGGTGACTGGGTGGCACCGGCAGGTGAAGGGAGAATACCTGCAATCTCCCATCACCCTCGGTCCCCAGCAAGAGCTTGATTACAGCCAAGGGAAAGGCTGGGTTGTACAGGTGTCCTGTATCTTCTTAAGGTAGAGCTAGTTGGTGGCCATCCCGCTCTAGGCTGGGAGCACCAAGGTGTGTCAAGCAGTTGGTCCACTCAGCAGGACCCAAGTATGTTCTGAGGTGGAGGCTTCAATGCACTGGGGCATGGCAGAGGGCGAGAAAGATTGGCTTCCCATCCTTTAACAGCATTCCATTTCTTTATCTTCCACTGGGTCCTCCCAACTAGGATAGTGGACCTGCATGTCATCCGTGGAGTTTTCAGCCACATGAGCTAATAAATTTCTTTTTCTGCTCAAGAGTCTTTGACTTAGATTTCCTATCAGAGCCGAATAGACACACCATCGTTTTCTGCTCAGTCCTGGGTCAGCTGCCACATTTCAATCTCTGGTGTCACTCTTTGCCTTGCCACCCTCTGGACAGCTGCTGCTGTCCTCACAACTCAGCTGTTGCCTCTTCCCACTGCTTCTGTGAGCCCCATTCCACTAAGCCCAAGAAGTAGACATTAGTCTCTCTCTTAATCCCCTGACCACAGCTGAACCCATGATATGTGAAAATGAGCCTGACACCCAGGGAATTAAAGCAGACAATCTAATAAAGGCTTGCAAAGTTCAAAGCGAGACTGTAGAGCCTAGACTGTTCTGGTCCCAGACTTCCGCTTGAAAACATCTCCTGCCAGCTTCTCACTCAGCATCTGGGCTGCCACCATGATGCAGGAGCAAGATTAGATGCCCCCTGGTGTGTGAAAGTGTCCCAGTTAACCCCCAGACTCACAGACCCCCTCAGAATCCACACCCACATTTCCCAGAAACACTTAGAAGGGAAAATTCTGTTATCAAACTTCTAAATAACCAGAAAGGAAAATATTTTAAAAACAACAATACTGACTTTTAATTTCAAGTCTGACTCCATTTCTAGATGTTAAAATTTTAGAAAGTTTAGTAGAAAATCAGTCACCAGACACCTAGTTATGCAACATACATTTTATATTGTATTTGTAATGGTTTCAAAGGCATAAGCATTTATGTTTCCAACAATTAATGAAATAGGAAATTGCCAGCCAATCATATCTTAAAATAGGGATGTATAATTTCTATATAACGCAATAGCAGAAGGAAGTCAAGACTGTTATGACCAAATCAGGCTGACTTAAGACTAAAACAATGGTTAAAGATTATAAATTAAAATCTATGGTTTGGTATCTGTAGCTCAGTGGGACTGTGAGTTCGAACCCAGCTTGGGCCTGCTAAACAACAATGACAACTACAACAAAAAAATAGCTGGGTGTTGTGGTGGGCGCCTGTAGTCCCAGCTACTTGGGAGGCTGAGACAAGAGAATCACTTGATTCACAAGAGTCTGAGGTTGCTGTGAGCTGTGCTGCCACAGCACTCTACATAGTAAGACTCTGTCTCAAAAAAAAAAAATCTAATTCACTACATCAAATGATTCAGGAAGAAAAAATTATATATGTCTTTCATGAAATACAGGGTGCTCATAAAGTTCATGTGCGATTTAAAAGAATGTGCCATTTAAAAGTGCACATGCACTTTATGACAACTCTGTATAATTTAGCACCTATTCATAATTTTTCATAAAAACAAACTTTAAGAAATGTAGAAATTGAAAGGTACCTATAAAGGGTGATGCTTTAGAAACTTTTCCATTAAACTCGTGATCATAATGTGAATTACCATTATTCCCTCTTCTATTCCACCCTGTTGTGGAGGTCGTAGCCAGTGGATTAAGGAAAGAAGGAAAGAAAGAAAGAAAGAAAGAAAGAAGTAACATCAAGGGGAGAGGAAGAGAGGGAGAAAAGGAAGGAGGAAGAAAAGGTAAGTGCCACAATTCAAAGAGAAGAATTAAAGTGTTCACGAGTAGTATGTATGGCCTTTCCAGAAAATATAAAAATATACACCAAAAGTTTATTAGAATTAATGAGAGTGTTTATCAATATTGTTAGGGACCAGGTCAATTAGATGCATGATAGGCCAATTAAATGCACAATTAAAAGCCAAAGATTTCCTATAACTAGTAGAAATAAAACATGAAAATTAATTTCCAAATATTTACAATATAAATAAAAATATAAAATCCTATGAGAAATTTATGAATACTTATTAAAAGACATAAGACTTAATAAAAGGTGAAATAGGCTCATATACGTATGTATATCATATGTTAATGGATGGGAAGATTGACTATTTTAAATATACCAATTTTCTTTAAAGTAGTCTCACCTGAGTCTTTCTTTATACTAAAACATACCCTTTACTCCAACAAATATTATCAAAATCCTGATGAGTTTCCTCTTGAGAACTAGATAAGCCTATTTTAAAATCAATACCAGGGAGCAAAGGACAGAGAAACAAGAAGATGAGGATGACCTAACATGGACAATATTCAAAGTGAACCTTCCTAATTATTTCTGAGTACTCCTGGTATGGAGATGAGAAAATAGGTCAGTATTTCCTCCACTACTATTATACAGCTATAATTATAGAAGCCCCAGTTTGGCTTCTCCTTGGACCTACGGAATCAGAAACTTGGGAGAGGGGTAGATCCAGATATTTGTTTTAACAATCCCTCCAGGAGAGTCCAGTGCACATCTGGGTCTCTGAGAACCACTTGCTTAAAGCAGGCAAAGCCTCTTGGATTTAGTTTCTCATTGGTTCTTCTTGGAAACCTTGAATCTATTTTTTTCTTGTCCCCACTGTACATTTGAGGATACTGAGGCTAAAACGGGGTTTGATTTCCTAAACATAAATTCCAGTGGCCTGGCTCTGCAGAACACCCCTTTCTCTGAGTATGGTGACCTTCCCACCCTATTCTCAGGGTGTCTCTGGATCAAAAGACAGCTTGGCCACCTCCACGGTGAGACAGGCCATTGGACAGATATTCAACTTTAAGACCTTATGTGACCCTAACTCAGGTGGGAAGATACATTCAAACCAATCCACTGGACTCCAGCTAGAAAAATAATGTGGCTGTTCCAGTAGACTTTTGACTCACACGAGACATACGTTGCCCCCATCAAAAAAAAAAATATCTGTACACATGTGCAATAACGAGACATTTCTAACCCTGTAAAATGTGATAAAAATTCCTCAGAATCTCCATCCTTTTGAAGAGCATCTACTATACACCATCACTAAAGGGGAAAAATTCAATGATGTTTCTAATCTAACCAGGGTTGTGATCACTGTCTTATATCAAACTTTCATTTGGTTTTTGGTTGCATCAGAATTCCCTGAGGAATTTAAAATAGTAATGGCCAGGCTCTACCCCAGATCAGTTAAATCAGAATCCCTGGGGGAAGAACCCAGTATTATTTGAAGTTCCCAAGCACAGGTAAGTTTGAGAATCACTGATCCAAAAACTGTAGTCTGTTTAGCATAGTCTACAAATGCCTAGAGATTCCACCCGCTTCCTACCTGTTCCAACTTCTCCCCAGAACTCAGCATCCTGACTTCTTTCTGTTCCTCAACGGCATCTCAGTGGCTCCATCATGCCCTTGACTCTGTACTGCTGGTCCTCCTGTCTGGATGTGTGTTGTAGCACATTCCCTGTCACTGACTCCTTAGCTGTTAAGGTGTCTACCCACCTGCCTCCTCTCCTAAGAGCACGAGGTCGGCCATTTCATCCAAAGTCATTTTTTATATCATTCTCACTTACTGGTTCATCTCTTCTGAGCATGTTTCACAGCCTCGGTTGTGTATTTATTGACATGTGTGTTGCTGGTCTTGTCCTATGTTGATGGAGGATCCAGTGAACAGTCTTGCTCCTCTAGCTCAGTACTCTCTCCCCAGTATGTGGAAGAAATTCTGGTTTGATAAATATTGCTCGAATAAATGAGTTAAGAAGAATGCATGGTCTGATCACATGGCTCACACCTGGAATCCTAGCACTCTGGGAGGCCAAAGTGGATGGATTAAGTGAGCTCAGGGGTTCAACACCTGCCTGAGCAAGAGTAAGATCCCATTTCTGCTAAAATAAAAAAGCACTAGCCAGGCATTGTGGCGGCCACCTATAGTCCCAGCTACTCGGGAGGCTGAGGCAGGAGGATTGTTTGAGCCCAAGAGTTTGAGGTTGCTGTGAGTGCTAAGGATGTTAGGACCAGGGTCAGAGGGTGAGACTCTGTATCAAAAAGAAGAAGGAGGAGGAGGAGGAAGAGGAGAAAGGTAGAGAGTGAGGGAAGGAAGGAAGGAGGGAGGGAGGGAGGGAGGGAGGGAGGGAGAGAGAGAGAGAAAGAAAGAAAGAGAGAGAGAAAGGAAGAGAGGGAGGGAGGGAGGAAGGGAGGGGAAAGGAGGAAAGGATTGAGGGAGGGAGGAAGGAAGGAAGAAAAGAAAGAAAGAAGCATGAACTCAGAAGTACCAGCGATTAATTCTCGGTAGTGTAATCATATTCAGTATCTGAAACACAGCCTTTGAGTCCAGGGGCCTCGATTTTCCAACTCAGTCTAACTGGGCATTTCTGCTTTCACTCTCTTCACACATGTTTAAACCAGCAAGGTTAGAAGAGATGTACAGTTCCTAATAAGGAAACTTGGGACTTGGTGACTTGGAGTTTACCTTACGTGATATGGCAAGGAGCAGGCCAGGCGGCGCAGCACAAAACCAGCTGTGTAAATAGCATCACCTCCTGTCCAATTTAAATGAAGCCAATAAATTACCCCTCCAGACCCTAAACCATTTATTTCACCATGTTAGAGAAACAGAAAAAGGAGTGAGTAGAGAAGCAATTTCTCTGCCTGGGTATTTCATTAAAAAGCGATGGAAGGGGTCCCCAAGGGAAAACGTGGGGCCTGATATGACTGTGGGAGACACTGTCTTAAAAAATGGAATAATAGAACAGGGTTCACCACTCCACTCAGCTCTCACCGTTAGAAATAACAGAGGGCCAGGAGGGGGGATGAACCTTGGTCCACAGCAGGCCCTGGAGGAGACAGTGAGGGGCCAGGAGCCCTCTGCCAGCAGAAGCAATAACACTGACCTTAATAAGAAGTCACCTTTGGGGAACTGTTATTGTGGGGGTGGTTTAACATTGTTGCTCTTCTCCATTGTTTCTGACAGTGGATATACACCTGAGGTTAACATCTTGTGAGCCAACTTCTGCTCTCCCACTGTCCACAGTAAAACAATCTCATCTAATAACTGTATCAGAGAAAGGTAAGTCTGAGCTGAGGGTCTGAGCGGCTCCATCACTGAGGTTAGTATTTACCTAACTAGTGTTTGTTTTTAAAGGGTATTTGGATGGGCACAGGGTAATTAAAAAATTGTAAATTTTTTGGCTGGGCACGGGGGCTCACGCCTGTAATGCTAGCACTCTAGGAAGTGGAGCAGATAGATTGCTTAAGCTCAGGAGTTGGAGACCAGCTTGAATGAGAGGGAGACCCTATCTCCACTAAAAGTAGCCAGGCATGGTGGCAGGTGCCTATTGTCCTATCTACTTGGGAGGCTGAGGCAAGAGGATGGATCACTTGAGTCCAAGAGTTTGAGGTTTCTGTGAGCTATGACACCACAGCACTCTACCCAGGGCAACAGAGTGAGACTATCTCAAAAAAAAAATTATAATTTTTTTTGAATCTTGTTATAATTCTAATAATAAAGCAAAAGTTCTTGTTTCCATTCCAGGGAAGGGGAATCTGAAAGAAGCCAACTGGCCTGCAATCCCTTAGTTTGCAGAGACAGAGCTGGGAATTACAGCCAGGCAGAGCACCCCTGGTAACACACTATAGACAGAGGGGCTTCTATGGGTGCTGACAATAACAATAGTAATAGCTTTGTGTTATTATTATGTACACTGAATAAAGCTGGGTGTGTGACAACACTAATCTTATTTAAATTCTCACAGTAAGTCATTTAATTCTCAACAAGACCCTATCAAACAGGAACTATTATTTTTTCGATAGATAAAAATCCCCAGGAGCAGAAATTTTAATGGCTCACTTAAGCTAAGAGACAGTCAGTGGCAAGGCTGTCATTGGAACACAGGTTTTTCAGCCTCCTTTTGCTCTTCCTTGGTGCTCAGGGTGAACTGGACTAGAAATCGCCAAGCTTCTCACAGCACCAAGTACACCGAACCCAAAGGTCGGAAACCTGCTTTGGCTGCTAAGCCATCGCATGACCTGTGGATGGTTCTCTCTCCTTTCCCTTGGGCTTTTGGATCAGCCTGTCTCTAGTGCATCTTAATTCCTGGGTTAGAAGTCTTTCCTTTTGTCTGCAAATTTACATGAAACATACAAAGCCACTGTCTGATAAGCTTGTACAATTGGGCTCTTTCAAACGTGAGGTCACCTGTTTTAAAAAATTAACGATGAAAGCCAACCCTTCTTGGACACAAGTCTCAGAAAGACAAAAAGAACAGGAGCTGCTGTCTGAAACAGGCAGGGAACGCTCCTGTGTCCTTGTCACTGCCACTTGCAGGAAGAGGCGCATCCCCTCACTCTGTGTGACTATTCACAAGGGGCTTTGATGGGAACAAACAAAAAGAAAAAAAAAGAAGGATAAAAAACGGAGCTGAGAATATAATTACACGAACTTGAAAATGAGGTAAAGACCAAATTAAAGCAGTGAGCCTTAGGCATAAATACAAATGGATGACTATCAGCAAATCTCTTGCAGCAGCCAGTAAAAAGAAATATACAGAGAATGTCTTGCTATTAAAATAAAAGTTGGAAAAAAAATGTGGGGGATAGCGCGGAGGCAGCTCCAGAGGTCTGGATTCCACATGAGTCTCTGAATAGACACCATCAGGGTAACAATTCTTGCAGGATAGACACGAGCCCCGGGCCTGCACCATCCCCTTCATGAGCAGCATGCCACTGAGTTCTCACTCTGCCCCCTGGGGGAGGTGCCATCATGACCCCACTTTAAGGTGAGAAAATGGGATCAGATCCCCAAACCTTATCAAGATCATTCAGCTACTCAGCAGGGCAACAAGGTTTTAGAATCAGGCTGTCCTCATTCTGAGGTCTTGCTCTTACCCACTGTGATAGACTGCTCATCTCGGGATAGTTTAAGACCAACCCTTGGCCTTGGTTCCATTCTGCACTGGGGGAAATCTCTAGTCAACTCCAGTGGCCAACTGTGTGACCTTGACCCTCTCTGCTTCCTTCCTCGGTCCCACACTGAGTGCTGCTTCTGACCGACTTCTTAATCCCCTCTGCTTAGTCACTGTCCTCCTCCCCCATTGTAGTCGACATTTATTTCTTCTCCAACATTCACACTTCCTTATGTGTTATCAATCACTTACCAATTGATGGGTTGATTCATTATTCTTCCAACACGTCCTGAGTCTGCCCTGCACCTCCAAGCTCAGTCTGGGATGCCCAGCACACAGAGGGCTGCAGGGCCAGGGTACCGTGAGGGACACAGGACATTTCCCTCAGAGCTCACTGTGCAGTGAAGATGTACAGGCAGCCTACATTGAAGGGGTGCAGCAAAGGAAGTGCGCAGGAAGAGCCCCCAGACTCACCATGGGGATGACAGTTAGTTGCCCAGAAGTGACTGATGTTGGAGATTGGAGGCTGTTCTCCCTCACCTGGCATAGTGCACACAGAAAGCCTGGGATGGTCAAGCTCCTCCAGGTAGGAAAATCATCAGGGCCTTATGGGAAAAACAGAGCACAGCCTGAAACCCCCAGGCCAGATTCTCACACAGAGGTTGGGGTTGTGTCAGGATGTCAATTGTTAAAAGGTTCCCAAATCAGTTTCATTTCAGGTGGTCTGGGCAGAAGCAGGCAGGCAATTAATCCTTGCTAATAAATAATAAATACATATAAACATGAACCCACAGATGTCACAGAAATAGACAAATGTTCATTAGCAACTCCACAGGAACAGTATTTTATAGCCCCCTCGTCCCAGTGTAGTCACCGCACAAGTGTCACTGGGTAAAAAAAAATTCACTTTCCCAAGACCTTGGGAACCAAAATGAAGGACGAACACACACAGCTCAAAATTTTAGTAAGGAGTTTAATGAACGACATAAATGCTCCCCCATCAGTGGATGCGACTCAAGACAGGGGCCCTGGAACTCTGAGAAGGCCTGAGTTGGCAGGCCTGTCCCCTGCCCCACGGTGCTTCGGTTCTCTTCCTGAGTGGCCATCCAAGGATAGTACCCACGGGGATTTTTACACTCCTTGTGCTTCACTAGATGCCATAGCCCACACTGAGTCCTAAAAGCACCATATATTTTTTTTAATGTTTCCTCCTTTGAGCCATCACTGCTACTCTATGTAGATCCTGGCTCTGTCTCTCTAGCTAATTATCATCCCCAATTTCTTGATTTTGATGCCCTAGCATCCTCATATTATACAGAAGCTATTTTCTGACTAGTCACCCATCCATCAAAAATGCATCTAAAGTAATTGTTCATGCATGCAATTGTTTTATTGAGCAACTACTAGGTGCCCAGTTCTGTTCCAGAGCTGGTAATGGAAAGAGTTTGACAAGTCAGTCAGTGGAACAATAAACAAATATAATTAATAATATCAAGTATTTTTAAGGGAGATTAACAGGATGTAGAAATTAGAAAATAGCAGATGTGATACCATATTTTTCCATGTATAATGTGCACTTTTTGCCCAGATTTTTGAGGTTAAAAATAAGGTTGTACACTACACATGGTCAGTACTGATCCTATAATCTATATAAATTTTTTTAATGATTTTATTTATACTTATGTGGTAAAAGCATAACTCTAGAAAGCAATAACAATATCTATATGCAAAATAATCCCTTGGAATATGTAATTGATTTTATTCAATTTAGGATGAACTTGCAATAAAAGTATTTTCAGCCAAGGAAGAGTGATGTATATCTCTTCATGCACTGCACGTTAGGAGGGAGCCAGCAATCTAGCTGATGTGTTCACAAAATTCCTTTGTAATACAAAAAATAAGTACCTAAATATAAGCCAATAAAAAAAATTTAATTCAAAAATTAAAATGAAAAATTTCTTTTCCTGAAAGTTTTAGCCAAAAATATAAGTGTTCATCATACATGGGAACCTGTTATATATTATAAAATATGGTCCTTTAGATAGACCTAACGGAGGAACAAGAACACTGAAGACCTACAACACCCCAAAAGGCCCTGAGTCAGAAAGGGCTTGGAATCTTCAAGACAGTGTAGATTAAGGTGAGAGGATGGTGACAGGAGGGAGATAAAGTTGTAAAGGTACAATAGGCTATGTGACCAGAGATCTCGTAGCCATGAAGGGTACAGTCCTATTTAAATGAAATGTAATGGAAAGTCACTAAGGAATTTGATCAAGAAAGTGATACGATTGGGTCAAAGGATCCCTGTTGGGTGGATCTGACACCATTTTTATCTACTCATCAGCTCTGACAGATGTGTGAATAGTGCTGCTTTGAACATTGTAGACAAGTTCTTGTTTGACCACTTGTGTTCAGTTCTTTGGGGAATATAGCTTGGAGTTGCCAGGTCATATGGTAATGGATGTTTTACCTATTAGGGAACTGCCAGACTTTTCCACAGCACTGCACTATTTTATGTTTCTAACATCAATGTGTGAGTCTGCAAATTTCTCCCCATCTTTTATATGCTACAACATGGATGAACCTCAAATACATTACACTAAGTAAAAAAAGTAGGCATAAAAGGCTATATATTGTATGAGTCCATTTATATGCAATGTCCAAAGCAGGAAATCTACAGAGACAGAAGCAAATGGGGGCGGCAGGAATGAGGAGTGATTACTTCAGGAGTGTACAAGGCTTCCTTTAGAGCTGATGAATTATGGAGATCTAAGTTTTGGATTTAGACAGTACTGATAGTTGCTACATATTGTGAATATATTTGATGTCACTGAATTTTACACTTAAAATGGTTGAAATGGCAATTTTTATACATATCTTATGACTTTTTTTTTAAATGGTGCCTGACAATTTCATGAAGAAATAGAAGTAGGAGGGAAAATAGAGGAACACTAATGCCTGAAGATGACTTCAATGGTTTAGGGAGAGAAGATGAAAGAGTAAGATGAAGGCTGGGAGTTGAGGGAGGCAGTGAAGTTCTGCAAAGGGGAATGGAATTCCATGTGGTTGACTTCTTGTTCTTTCTTGATGAAACCAATGTTTTCTCTATCCCTAAATTTAATCCCTTGTTATTCCTTCTTATTGCAACTTCTTTTTTTCTTGTTTGTTTGCCACAAATTTAACCCTCATAGTATCCACTGATTCACCTCTAGGTCTCTCCTCCCACTGAGTCCTCTGCTGTACCAGAGGCCATGTCTTTCTTATTACATTTGTTAAATAACTAAAATAAATCAGTAGCATCAGGCAGCTTACAGCTGTGTGTGCAAACCTGCTGAGCAGCTCTCCTCATTACACCTTCCCTCCTCACTCTCCTCTCTCAACCAGCTTAGGGTCCAGAGCTGCATGGAAGAAGGCCCTAAAATCAATACAGTATTTAACAGGAAGGCGCTGAAGCGTAACCAGCCCTGAAGCAATCTGCTGACTTGGAAGCATCGGGAGGGCTTCTCAGGTCCAGCTGCTGCCCGCCCAAGCAGTGGTGCAAGCCCCAGAAAGACAAATTGCAGTCATCAATCCCAGAGAAGAAAGACTGCGCCCTACCTCCCTTATCAGCAGGAGGGGGAAAGGGCTGCAACCTGGCAGCTCTGTTTCTGAGATGGTAATGAGGATCATTCCCGAGGACACTGGATGACAGTGGACTTAAAAGTCAGCCGGTCAGAAACCGCCCTGTGCTTCCTGTGAGCAGCCTGACTCTATATGTTGCAGGGTCAGCACGGGCCAGGCCTGTTGGTGTGACTTTGCAGTGAGGGTGCTCTGATCCCATTAATACGGGCTCTGCCTCCTCCAACCCCAGCCCCAACAAGCGGCCGTCACCCACCGTATAGCACAGAGCAGCAGCAGGGAGAAAAGCTCTGAACCAGGAAAAATAAACACAACAGACCAGTGCAAGCATCATTTTCTACATCTCCTCCTGTGTAATATGATCTCGCATGCCAGTTACAGGGAAGCCCAGTGCTGGACGTCATTATATTTTCTTATCGAAATACATATTTGATTTCTCATCCCTCAGTAGACAGCAAAGTAGCAAGGAGGATACGTTCATAGTCTCTGGAGAAGCCACACAATCCCACGTTTGAGTCTTGACAACACCCCATCCTAGTGGGGTGACCTGGGAAAGGTTGCTGAGACTTATAAAGCCACAGGTTACTTATCTGGAAACTCCAAAGATGTTTGATAATTACTAGCTGGTGTTATCTCTGGAAATCATTGTTTTATGCCAAAACAGAGAATCTCGCTGCTGCCCTAATCTCACTCAGGATGAGAATAAAAGGCCACAACTGAACTACCTCGCCTTGTTCTCAAGTGATCCTCACCAGAAGCCACACTCGTTATGACCAGGAGCGCTGACATGAATCTAACCTGTGTGTTTTTTATTTCTGGAGGAGAAAGGACCTGCTTCAGCCCTGGAAAAAGGATAGCACACACAGGAGGGAGACTCAAGGCCCAGCCATAGGTCACAGGGGAGACAGGAAGGGGGATCTGGAGAGAAGCCTGGAGCCATCACCCTGATGCCCTCCCAGCTGGCTTGACCCACTGCTTTTGTCTCCACCCACTTTATAAACAGGTGCTTTCTCAGCAGTCTCTTTGAAAGGACATGTCTAGTAAGGTGTTCTGCCCCCATTCCAGACGGGTTGCCCTGTAAAGCCAGGGCTGCCATAGTTGGAGTGGTAACTCCCAAGTTCATGTTGGGTAGCAGAGGCAGCACTGGTGGGAAGCTGGAAACCACCAAGGGGAGGAAAAGGCTTTCAAGACAGCTTTGACTGTGAATAAAACCTAAAAGCCGGAGCAAGTGAAAGAATATTTACACCAACTTGATTCCAAATGGGTCCCAACTGGAAATAGCTGAGTGTTCATCAGTAGCAGAGTGATTTATGCACAACATGAGTTCATGTGTACAAAGTTCAAAACCAAGCTACTGATTGATGGGGATAAATGTGAGAACAGTGGTGACCTCGGGAGGCAAGTGACAAAAGTGGCCTGCAATGTTTTATTTCTCCATCCAAGTGTTGGTTACGTGTTTTTTCCTTTTTTGGAACTTTTTGGGGCTCTAAATTTATGATTCAAATCCTTGTCAGTGGATTTATTATGCTTTAAAAAAAAAAGTTTGGGTAAGTCTGATGTGTTGGCTTCCTACAATTGCTACAAGGTGCTGAGAAGATTCAGGGCGATTAGCTTCAGCAGGTGTGGGTCAGGGAGCCCAGTGCCAAGGACCTCAGTGCCACAGCTCAGCGGTTGTACAGTAAGTGGCAGTGAGAATGCCAAAATCCCAGGCTAAGGAAGGCAGGACACCAGGAGCTGCTGCATGAGCTAAATGAATCGAGCCCACATATGGAGACGTCCCTCATTTAAAGGGGCCCAGGAAATATCTGGGGAGATCTCAGAAAGCCTTCCTAACACAGTGGATGAATGCAAATCCGTTTTCAGAAAGTTACTCTGACCCTGCTTTTACCCTCAGGCTCTGACAACTGAAACATAAAACTTTGAAATATTTGGTGAAAAATGCATCCCCAAACTAAAGTTACAAACTGCAAGATAACAAATATTCGAGAATTCTTTACCCCCCTCTTCTTTCATACCAACTCAAATTCACTTAGACGCAATGAAATAATTTCCTCAAATTTAATATAATCTAAATTTCTGAGATTTGGAAACATCTCTCCTTTTGATCCTGGCTGAAAATTAATTAAATTAAAATGTCCTCCCCTTCTCAAACAGTATGAATATACTGTAATGTCAACAACTATCAAACTGATTTAAAAACTATTCATTCATCGTAGCCCTATTCTATTGGACAAAACCGTTGTCTTTAAGCCTCTATCAATGAGCATGTGTTAAATTCAGGACCTACTTCTACTTCTGTGATTATGGAGTTTGTTTCCAAACCTTGATTATAAATATCACTACAATAAAATGTTTGGTCATTGTTTGTATCTTCTCTTCTCTTTGAAGTATTGCCAATAATATAGTGAAATTAATTCCTATAAATGGAATTACAAGGTAAGCATGTTTGGGCATGTTTAAGATCTGTAAAATATGCTTCCTGACGTCTTCATTTAAAAAATTGTAAATTTCACTACCAGAGTTTATTTTTAGCATGGTATCATTTTGTTTTATTTTACTCATTTATTTACTTTATAAATATTCTGTTGCAAGGTTGTTTGGGGAAAGGGCAGAGGGCTTGAGCCCTCCTGTCCCATTCGGGCTCAAGTAAGCACTCTAGATTCATGCGGAGAGGTAATCTGGGGAAGGCGAACTTTATGGTCATGAGGTTAGCCAGGCTCTTGAAATAGAAACAGCCACGTGCGCCCCCCCTCAATATTTCCCAACTAACTAAAATCAAACTTCATATTCCAACTGTATCTGGATGAATTACATCCAATCTAAAATGGCTTTGAAATTTTTCATATTAATGGATTTGAATATAAAAAGTAATAAGAGAAATCTATAGACCTATATAATTTTAAAGTTTTATGTATGTGAACCTGGAAATATTAGAAACGTAGTGCATGCTGATTAATAATATTCACAGTGTGAGAAGATCTATGTATGTTACGACCTGTGTGCAGGGGAAGGGCCTGCCCCATAGCGCAGCCAGGTTTTAAAGGGCATGAGAAGGAGTTTAAGGCAGAGAAGATATTACAGTGGACGAAAAAAGGGAGGGAGGGAGGAAGGAGGAAGAGAGGGAAGAAACTCGTTTTTCCTTCCTTGCCTCTAGTGGGGTGCTTGAAAACTTGTACACCTCTTCCCACCAAAGTCATGCTACAGTCTCCAATTTCACATATTTTAGCTTTTTCTCCCAAATGTTTTCAAATAATTTATTACAGTGAAACTGATGAAGTAGGAATTTCTAAGGGAAATAATTAAAAGTAAAAAAAAGAAGAAGAAAGATATATAAAATGTATAAGGGTCAAAATATTTCTATACTTAAGTATAAAATTGGGCTCTGAGCTCCCTGGCAACCAAGATAAAGAAGGAAATATGGTATATTTCATATCAGATGAGAAGTCCTTCAAAGAAGCTGAGCGATACTGATATCCACTGTAGACAAACCTCTTTCTGGGGCACTGGGAAATGTTAAAGTCAATGGTACCTGCCAAAACTTTACCATGAATACAGAAGTTGAATTCATTCTCCCAGCTTTGAGATCAACCTTCAATTAAAGGTTCGCTTGGCTGCCATCCAACTCAGCAAAGGCAATGGTGTGAGGACTAGAATGATATATTTCAGGTTTGTAATAAGAGTCCTGCAAAGACCTCTATGGCACTCAGGTTTCCAGGGAATGATCCTTTATTTAGCTCTGGTCTACCTGGACAAAGGTTGAGTGTCTAATGGCAAGGTTGGCATGACATTTAGCAGTCAATATTTTAGCAAACTCATTGATGGTCAGAATCATCTGTGTGTGACATACTAAATCAAAAAACCCTGGGCATAATGCCTTGAAGTGAGAGTGTATGTGTGTGTGTATGTGGCTAATTAACTCCCCAGATGAGTCAACAGCAGACAGTTTGGCTCAACATCTGGAAACAAAGGAGACAGAAACCCCTGAAGTTTGTCCACAGTGCAGGTCACCTCATATGGAAGATGAAGGGTGAAACCTTCCGCCTAAGAGCTACCTAGGGGACTTAACGGTTGGAGAAGGAAGCTCAGAGAACAGGCCACCACCTGGCATGCCCACCTCTTGCATTCACGGGGCCCAGATATTCCCTGCAAGGCACAGGGCCCATTACAGTCATCCTTCTCACATGGCGATGCCTGTCTGCTCTGGCAAATTTTGATAAATGCAATGCCAAGTTGAGTGGTATGCAGCCACCGCAAGCAATATTAATCAGAGAAAGGGCTGGTATATCTCTCGGGTACTTTTGTAGTGAGGGAAAAATAATCACATGTCTGCTTTCTTCAAATGACCACATTTGTTGGTTCATTTTTTTTTTTTTTTTCCTAACCTAACAATCCGGCTGCTTGCAAACCAATAGTTGGACAAGTATCACTGGCTGGTGTGAAAAAAGCTGTCCCCTGGAGGCCTATTCCTGATTTGTACTCTCTCCAGGTCCCTGAAACACTAAATAAATAAAATGGGATGGCTTTTCAGGAAAGCCTTACCCTCCTCAGTTTAGCTCTTAATTGTGTGACAGTCAAACGCACACACATATCACAGCGCGAGCTGTTTATTGGAATTACAAACCCTCAGCCTAAATGTCAAGCTATACCACAGAGACACGTGAACAGCTCAGTTTATTAATGGCCAAGTTCAAAGGCTGGTCCTATCATTTACTGCAATGGAGATTCCAGCTTGTTCAAGCTCTCACTTCTAATGCAGATCAGCAGGATCAAGGTGTTGACTTAGAGCAGTTTAGAAACCCGAGGCCCAAGGAGGGACTGGTGCATCTACTTTGCAGGCTCTGAACAACCTGCAAAATCTGAAGCGCAAAGACAAGAGGGGCCTGTGTTGGCTGGGATTAGAGGACTTCCCTTGGGTTGCTTCCATCCATTCCATTGAATCTATTTACCGTCAATCTGGGCTGAGCAATGTCTGAGCCTTCTTCCTCTCCTCAGCATCACCTGGGTCCACGCAGTTGCTTTGAAGTTTCGATATAACCCATTCTAACACTCTCAAAACAGCATCTATAAAAAGTGGCTTTTCAAAACCACATTCACTAGTTTAATTAAGATAGAAAATGTTTTCGAAAACATATTCAGTATGGCCTCATCTTGATTTGAGTAGTTAATTCTTTCCGTTTGGGAATTCAAGACTACCATTTATAATGGAGGCTACATGCAGATAGGCGCCTGTGAGGCACAGGAAATTAGCCCAACTGAATGGTGCGACTCCCACACGCAGACTGGTGCCCCCACAGTTGAAATGAATCTGCCTTGGTCCAAAGCAACAGTCCCTTTTTCACTTCCTGTTGTCATGTCATTGAGATGACAAAATGCCAAAGGCACAGGAAGCTATGAAGAAAGATCCATGAGGCTTGAAGCATTCCACTGTAATGCTTGGCATTAATAAGCTGGACATTATGAGTTTGCAACACCTTCTTCCGATATTAAAACAACAAACAGCAAACAAAGAACAAAAATAAATAAATAACCCAAGGCCAATAAATGTCTACAACCAAATAGTCATTTCAGTGCATACAAATCTCTTAATATATTCATCAAGGGAAATGAAATAATCACCACTTGGAAAGCAAACAGCCAAGTAAAGATGAGTATATTCATGTTTTCTTAAGAATTTCTGAAGGAGAATTCAGTCTCATCGATCTGTAATTTACAGACCCAGAAGCTTTGCTGGGTCTACTCACATTCCTTATAGAGATTGCCTTCTGTTCAGCCCTGAAGGGTAGGAACTAGTTTATCAGAGGGAAGAAGAGATACTTGGCTGCTACTGGGGAATTAATAGCAGTTGCTAAAAATGTCTCAGCTAAATTTCTGCCTAGTAAATTTTATCAATTTTGAAATGGAAGAAGTGAGGAGTTTTTTGGATGCCTCAGCACCCCAAATATATTTTGGTGGCCTGGAGTTGACTTTCCTCTGACTCTGGCACACAGGGAATAGCAAGTCTTAATAGTACCACATGCTAGTATGTGTACGCCACCAAAGGACGGTCTTTCTAAGGCCACCAGCTTTCAACTTGTTTACCCCAGACCTGAGGCCCACCCTTCCTGGATAAGACACTCTTGGGAACCCAGAGACACATCTATAACCTGCAGTGTATTGTGAGCCCAGCATCTGCTAGTGCTGTGCACACCTGAAGAGTTTGGGGCACACATCGTCTCTCTCCTACTGTAAGGATTCGGAGAGATTAAGTGATTAGTTCAATAGCACATGGCCAGTGAGTGGCACAACCAAGGCATGAACCAGTTCTGTCACTCCACAGCCAAACTCCAACTTCCTTCTGCCTCTCCATGTGCTATTCTTGGAACATGGATGTCACTCAGAAGGTGAAAAGTTGTTTGGGTCCTCCCTTGTAACCTCCTCATCTGGCACAAGACTTAGTTCAAAGCATATGCTCAATAAATATCTGAGGAGGGGCTGGTGTCAAGGCCAGTTGAGAAGGTTAGCACCCTAAACTCTTTCAACTCTTTGTCTCTATTTATACCTGACACGAGACTGGACATTGTCCATGTACTTCTTCCTGTCTGGGATTTGTGTCTTGGCTTTACTGTACAATTTCACCTTTGCTTGCTCTCTGCCCCAGACTCCCCCATTCCTCAAGGGAGCATTCCTAGTTCTCCTTCCCCAAATCATTCATGGTACAATCTCTGCCTCCCGCTCTCACCCCTGCACCCACCACCTCTGGCCTGTGACTGGCCCTTGATCAAGGATACCATCCCCCACCCAACGAGTGGAAGAGGGAGGGTGTTTAGCCTAAAAGGACTCAACGTCCTTAGGGCCAGACATTCAGAACAAACCTCTGCTTGACAAAATTCTTATGATCTGTGCATTTACACCAGGCATTAGAGTTAATAAGGCATTTTCAAAACAATGAAATAACTACTTAAAAAAATAAAGGCATAAATCTCCAAAATCAAGTGGAAGGGCTCACATTGTCCTTTCTAGAGTCCTTCGTAAGTGACCTCAGAGAAAAGAGGTAGAATAGTCGTCAAAGGAACATGTAGCAACATACTGCGTGTGGGAAGTGGGGAAGCATTTAGTTTGTAGCTATGACTGGGAAACTCTTCGTATATAATGAAATGGATTCCCATCATAAGTGTGTATCATCCAAAACACAGGAGAGTCAAATTCAAAGTAAAGTCATGTAAAGTAGAAAAGAGTTTCTAATTATCTGACATCTAGCTTCCTTTGGTACCAAAATTCCTTCTACCATAGGAATGGTCTTTATAGAATGTTCCTAATGCCTTGTTCACGCTCTGGGTCCTGCTGGTTTGGGGGCCTTGTGCTATCCAGCAATCCTGTCTTCTTAAATTCAGTGTGTGGGAAACACGTGAAACAAGACCAGTCAATCTCTGAATCCCACCCAGGCAGGACTAGTGCACTCCCCGCTGCTCTGGACCCCTGCAGCCATCCTCTGATTACTGTCGCTATTGATTGCTTTTCCTGGGGACCCGGCTAATGAATGCAGTCAAGTATGACTTGGGAGAGCTTTGTGTCCCTTAATGATCAACCCTGATGGTGACCAACCTTGACCTCACTGTAACCCAGGCAGTTCAGGCATAGAAGAGCAGGCAGTAGAGGATCCTGTGTGTACCTGTGATGGTAGTGATATAAGGTAAAGCAGGAAAACAAATTAATTCAGGCCCTTTTGTCTTGGTCTGGTACATACTATCAGGAAAGATGGAGTCCAACAAGGAAACCCAAATAATGGGTGTCCCATGAAAAGCCCCAGATGACACCCTAATCCCCTGTACCCTAGCTTCAGGCCTGACCACTCATCTACAAGTTGTCTCCTTGTTACAGCCTCTGTTCCCACTCTGGCCCCTGCAGCCTAGGACCCCTCTGAGTCCTCCCAGCCTGGCTATCTGAAGCCTGGATGGACATTTCAACTAAGAAATCTACTGCTGCCCCCAAGGTGTCCAAATCTCTAGCTGCTTTCAAGCCTACAATTGCTAAACTGGGGTTGAGCTACGCTGATGACCCTCCCTGGGGCCCTACGCAGGAGGACACCAGTGAATTCTACCAGCACCTACACTGTCTCCACATTACATTTCAGTAGCAGCTCAGTCTGGAAGTTTCTATTCACTCAACCCTGGTGCTATTTTTACATCTCTGTCAAATCTCTTCCTGATCCCCCTCCTTTGAAAAGGACCTTTATAAATCCCATGATAATGGCTGGAATGCAAGAAACTGCCGGGGTGGAGAGGGATCGGGCAGCACATGGTCCCGCAGCTGTTACCAGTTGGGGATCAGAAAACTGGTGAAATTTTTAAAAAGGCGACCACGCTGCCTCATATCTCAGGGTCTGTCTCAGGCATGTTTTCACTGTCTGTCTTAACCAGGCTGCTCTTGTATTTCACACTAATAAATATGTAAGCACGTTTTTAAAAATTAAATTGGTTTTTTTAAACCCAACTCAGTGAGTCTTAGAACACAAGCCAACTAAAATGTCCCGTTTATTTATTCACAGGGTCCCTGTGCTCGTGGGCTCCCAGCCAATTTATACGCGTACAGGATGACAAGAAGGGGGCGAGGAGGAACGCTGCAGATAAATAACCAGCGGTGGCACACCGGCGACACATGTCTTCATTGAAGAAGTACCAAGGGCTGAGGAACCCCGAGAGGGGGCCTAACTCAGGTGTGCAGAATAAAATAAGACTTAGTAGCATCTAAGTTGAAACTCAAGCCAGATGCTGAGGCGAAAGGGACTGTCCCCAACACACGCTCTGGAAAATGCAGAAGTCCAGAGACCAGTGACAGTGCCATGAGGAAAACTTGGCATCATTTTTCCTTTGAATCAAGCAGACGAGGCTGAGGAATGAAGCTATCTAAGTAATTTGGACCAATTCCTAACGATTATTAAAAAATCAGCTGCTAATCACCTGCATTGTCCACGGCAGCTCTGAATCTGGAAGCTGAAGAGTCACTGTATTCCCATGGTTTCTGGTAAATGGGAGACTTCACTACTTGTGGACTTTTCGCAACAAAAGGTGTAGAGTTTACACGTCTATGTTCATTGGTAAGAGGCTGAAACTCACCAATTCAGACATGCCTCACTCACTGTCATTCCCCCAGAGCCCCCGGTTACTCGTACCATCGTACCGGATTTCCCTGATGTTCTAACATGTCGCCACTCTCCTTCCTGACACTGTGTGTCTGCCATGGCACCTCCTCTGCCCAGAATCGCCTCTACTCTAATGATATTCTGTCGGGACATGGCTGCCTAGTCATCGCAGATTCAACACAATGCTGTCTCCTCCAGGAGGGGCCTTTAATGCCCTCACCAAGAATCAGCCATCCTGAACATCAGCCTCACAAGAAGAGAGGCTTTCTTCCCTACATTTTCGTGCAGGAGACTATAACTCAAGCTCTCAGTTTTGTAATACTGGTCTTCTCACATGTACTTAGGTAAAAACAAACTACTTCTCCTTTTTTGCAGGTTTTTTTTTGGCCGGGGCTGGGTTTGAACCCACCACCTCCGGCATATGGGGCCAGCACTCTACTCCTTTGAGCCCCAAGTGCCGCCGCCCCAAACTACTTCTTTATTATCAAGAAATAACAATTAGTTGACTAGTCATTCCATATACTAGGTGGGACAGTCATAACTGTGGTATAAAATTATTTTATGAATAGTCATAGAAACTTATTTGAAAGATATCCATCCTCAAATAAACTCTAAGTTCTTTCAAAAAAAAAAACTATTTTTTTCTGGTTTATTTTTATACTCCCAGTGTTTAAGCATGGGGCATGTTAAGTCCACTCGTGAATATTTGTTGAAAAAACAAATGAGAAAAATGATACAAATAGAGCCTGCCACCCCATCCCCATTTGCACACAGACATGCACAAAACCCTTAATCCTCTTTAATTTCCTGCTAAGGATTAAACAACACACACAAAATAAAATGAAGCCCCTCCTACCTTCCCCCCACACATACACACGGGCCTTCCATAATTCTTTAATCCTCTTTAATTTCCTGCTAGGAATTCCTGGGTGAATGAGGATAGCAGTTACATGTCCGAAACTCCTTTTTGTGATGTCCAAGGAAAATGTCAACTTTCGTGGTGCCTTATTCAGACCAACCAATGGAATTCAGCAAGACAGAGTTTCTGGAGTTTTCCCCTGGACCTTACCACTCACCTTTGAAAAGTACTCAACATATCAACTAGAAACTGCACATTTGCGTAATCCAGAAATTTAATTGATGACCAAAAAAAGAAGAAGAGGCACTTTTCTTCAATTCGCTGTCGACTTTCCAATCTAAGGCCCACATTACTGCATGAACTTTCACTCGAAAAACAATTAATTTCACTTTTCAGCATCAGTTGCTTTCTACTTCTTTGTTGTTGGTTTTTTGTCTTTTTTTAAGCTCCCCTCCCTATGTATGTACAAAATTTCAGAATTAACCTGCTCTTGTTAACATGCAAAACTATTAAACCTGAAGAAAGAAAATGGTTTTGATAAGTCAGCAGGCTCCCGACGCTGCAGCCCCGCACTGTGGGGACCACACTCTCTACCGCATGCTGCTAAGCTGAGGGCAGAGGAAGGGTGATTTACTCCATGGACTCTGATCTGTTTCTAACATGGCTCTAGAGCATTCTAACCTGAAGTTTGTTCCAGGGTAATTCCGGGAATCATCACCTGAGTAGACAATTAAGAATACAGGCCTTTTGGAAAGCAGAAGCTTAAAGGATATCTGCGAGGCCTGTTTTTCTGCAGGATGGGGATGTCAGCAGGACTCTGCTAGGTACAGCAAACAGAAAATCAACTCATGGATTTCATTCAACGCAGCTGGTCTAGGTGCCATTTCTTCTTTTTAATTACTTATGCAAAGATATTAAAAATATACCTACTGGAAACTTCCCTTTTCCCGAGGCCAATTTGTAAACAACACGTGGAAGATTTATGATAATTGTAACATTAAAAAGCCAGTCTAAGGGCTTTATACAGACTTTGTAGCTGTTACAACTTAGTCAATTTCAATTGCATTGTGCAAATTGGCCTACTAATGAAAAGCCATACATTTTCATTAGCGTACTTGTCCTGTCTGCTGATGGCTGACATTCTAACTTTTGATAAGCAGCAGGAGTCTCTAAACTGCTGATTTTGCAGCTCAGAACTTTCCACTCAGAAGAAATAAAATTTGGCTTCTGAATCTTGCTGGTAAAGACTCTTCCTTAAAGATGTTCTAAAATTATAGACATGTTTTTAAGATCAATATAAATGGCCGTTGCTTATAAACCCAGTCTTTAATTTGTAAAATGTTCATAATAGTGTATTTTTGTGGGTCATTCCTTCCTTCCTTTATTCTTGCAACAGGTATTTCCTGATTTTCTTCTATATATCTGGTCCCGGACTAGGAATACGAAGGTGTAATAACACAAATATTCAATTCCTGGTATATAAGTTTATTCCATAAATGGCAGAACCTTCTCCTCTTTCTATAAGAGTCTAGGTAATGTGGATAATAATGAGAAGTTTTCATTACAGTCATTGTTGTGACCAAGGGATGGTCATCTCTAATGGGGAAGACTTTGATTTTGAGAATTAGAAATACCCTTTGATATCATCAAGCCCTTTCCCTAACCCCTTCTGGAATCCCCCACTGTAGCTGGGGGAGTTCAACAAAAGTAAGCTCAGAACCTACAAGGCAGCCCGTTCTGTGAATAGTCTGAGTAGTTATATCTTAATATATGGTTTCAAATAATGGTTCTTCCATGCTTGGGCTTGTCCCAGAAGAAAGCAAATCACTTCAGTTCTCTATATTTAGAGACAACACAGTTGTTTTTATTCTGCCCCTAAATCTTCTCCTTTCAAAGCTAACCACCTGCTTTTCTTTAACTGTTCTTGATAAGATGCCAGTGTAGGTTTTAACCCCTTCACCTACCTCAATGATCTTCTTACAAAGAGATATTTACACGTGATCTGAGTTAAAGTGAATGAGAAGTAATGTCAGCAGAGTGCTCTGTTCACAGTTCTCAGGAGTCACTGTGTATTCAGCTACTCTTGGGTCTTCAGAGGAAGCCCTACAGGGTTCCCATTTTGCAGTTAAGGAAACTGAGATTCAGAAAGGCAATGATTGTCCTGTGGTCACACAGGCACTAAATAAGAAGCCACCGCCCCAACTTTGGGCTCACTCCGTAAGTCATCCCATCATTCCTCTGCTCCACAACTCCCAGGTAGCTGGCGTGTTTACCAGTCCGTTCTCCATTTGCATAACTTATAGAAAATGTTTCTCTTACGAACGCTGGACCTAAAGAAAGAACATAGAGGGAAGATTTGTTTGGAGCCACAATTCTATACTATCCCCCCAGTGAAACTGTAAAGCCACCAGACAGAAGAGATTCTGTGGAAGCAAGAGGGCTTTCGATGATATATGGAGGCATTAATAGAAAAGTGGCTATTCACAGGGTTATGATTGATTATGTATTTAAAATAAACACAGTTACTTTTCTTTACTTTGGCTCTGAGAGGGGCTATCCTTTAGCACCATAATGGTCCACTGTTGTCTACATGGCAGGTGGCTGGCACATAAATCCCGGTGAGTGGCAGAGGGAGGAACCAATGGAGGGATTCAATCTATGAACAGTACATACCCTACATTTTTGCAGAGAAACAGACCAGCAGTGTCTATGCTCCCATATCTCTGCCTCAGCTTCATAGGGAAAGCAGCAGCGAGGACCTACCTCCTCTCAGATGTCCAAGGGCAATTACAAGTTAATTGTTGCAATCCCTCATATGGCCCATCTTTCTAGAGCAAGGAAGGAACATTTTCATGAACCCTGAGGTTGTGAAAGTGTCTTCTGGGGTTATCGCGTCCAATCCCTAATGGGATATGTTAGGCATTTACAGTAACTCAAAGGCACCATAATGCTTAGTAGAAGATTTTGGGGAATGTAAACTTAATATTTCCCAAAGCGGTCAGCCCTTTCCTATAGAACTGCTCATTTCTTCAACGCAGCAACTCATTAGAACGTCAGATACTGCCCTAAAGTCTCCTCCAGTTATTTACATTCACTGGGGTAAAAAAGGAGGGACAGCTAAAGTCAAAAAACCCAAAAATTTGCTGAAAATCCATTCATGCTCCAACAGCAGATTCGGAGGGGGGAGAAAACAGACCCTCAGATTCGTAATTGGCTCTGAGGATCATCTGGGCACTGTTTTAACGTTCAGATGAGAAAAATCAAAGCCCATCTGGGCCATGACTGGCCTATCGTCAGAGAGCGCATTGTGTTTAGAGCTATTTCTTTCCCACCACACCAACAGTAGTCTCCACTGCTCCGTAGCCTTCACCGGCAGACATACATTTAGGAAATGCTGTGCAGTGGTTAAAAATCAGTGTATGTTTCTCTCTGATTCCACACCCATGCTGACCTCTAAGTAATGGCTGGACATCATTTGTGCAATTACTTTCAGAAACATAGCACCTTAACTATGTCATCCCTTTTAATCCCCCTGCCCCCCTCCAAAAAAGCCATAAAACACACAAAAGAGGTGTTAGCCCTATTTTACAGGTGATACAGATGAAGTTTTGTTTTAAATCGCCATTTTCCCACAAATAACAACAACAATGATAAGAGAGTTAACACTAATTGACCTTTTAGTATGCTCTGGGCATCAAGCTTAGACTGCTTTTCCATTTTTTTAAATTTTAATAATAATATTTAGTAGATACTACTCTTAAGCTCATTTTAGAGCAGAAGAAACTGAGATTTCAAGAGATTAAACACCTTCCTTGATGCCACCGACATGCAAAATCTTGGAGCTGGGATTTTAACACAGGCAGTTGGGTAAGTCTACGTTTGTATATACGGCTCCATTCTTTAGGACGATGAGAGGGAAGATGTGTAGCAACAGGGATGCTTAATGGTATAGTGGAAACGAGAATGTAAACATCTGCCTTAAACCCTTTAGAGCAGTGGTTCCCAACGTTTTTAACACGAGAGACCAGTTTCATGGAAGATAAATTTCCAATGACTGGGGTGGAGAGAGGCTTAGATTCTCATACAGAGTTCAAACTTGGATCCCTCACCTGTACAGTTCACAAGAGGCTTTGTCCTCCTATGAGAATCTAATGATGCCGCTGATGTGACAGGAGGCAGAGCTCAGGGAGTGACGTGACTGATACGGAGCAGCTGCAAATACAGTTGAAGCTTCCCTCACTCCCCTGCCGCTCACCTCCTGATGTGCAGTCCAGTTCCTAACAAGCCCAGGGGTTGGGGACTGCAGCGTTAAAGAACTAGTAAAGTAGTTCTAAAGTAAAAAACAACAACAACAATAATAATAACTGATTTAAAAAAGAGAGAAAAGCAAACTGCCTGGTTGTGTATGACCCATGACCATAGACATGAAGAACCGTAGATCCATATAGATAAACATTGGAAAGATCAAAATCCTTGGTTTCCAAGTAATAAAACTTGAAGCTGTTTACATTTTTATTTAACAATTTCTTCAATGGATCACTATTTTTGTCAATATGATTTTAAAAAATGGTAGAAAAATGGACTTATCCATGTCAGTTGTCTACAGATCTGCAGGTTGAATGAAAGTCATGTTGAAACCACCTGCGAGTTGCTCCTGTGCCAGAAATTCCTTTGCTTATGCAATGATGGGAGGGAGGGTACACCTGTCTGTCTCAATGGTTTATACACCATTGAGAAGTTACTGGGTATGGGGTACCCATAGCAGGTCAGCTATCTGGGTTGCGACTTGCTCTCAAGATACTCTAGTGAAGTGAAAAGGCCCCACACAGAGACCATAACAGACGTAAACCCATCAGAGTACTCCAGAAATTGGGGAAGGGATACATTGGGGGCTTCCCAGAATGGGTTTTATGTGGGTGGAACATGTAACGATGAAGAAGAGTTTGCCAGAGAAAAGAAAAGAATTGAGCATAGAGGAAAAAGTTCATGGAAAAGCAGGGAGTCACAAAACCAGCACCAGCAGGTGTGTGTGTCCGAGTGTCACTTGCAGGTGAGGGCGGCTAAAAGTGAAGATATCAGGGTATTGAGGGCTACTTCTCCGAGGGAGCTGCAGGCTCCCCAGATGCATGTTGAGTAGATCAGTGTCAGGACTGTAAAATAGACACAAGTTTCCATCCCTTGTGCTACTACTCACGGATGTGAAGGAAACCACTATGGGAACAGGCCGGTGGCTTAAGTGGCTGGTTTGGAACATGCTGTAGTCACCATGTCACCAGCCACCTCACACATTGACCAACTCACAGACAAAGTCTAAATCTCTGGTGTTCTCCTGGTGGCTCTCAAAAGCCCCTGGATAAGACAAACTTAAACACACACAAGCACCTTCTTCCAGGCAGTTTTTCTCCTCCAGTTTGTGGTTTATTTTGTTTTGTTTCTGAGAATACAATAAACAGCAAGGACAATTCACAGATTGTCAACGGAATGACATTCCAGTGTCCTGCCCTATTCTGGTTTCATGTTGTAATAAGCTTCACTGCAGAAACAACTCAATGTTATTAAGAAATAAAAAGAGTATGACTGCTTCTTCCCAGCCATCCTGGAAGTGTACTTCCCTCTGTTATTTCAAAAGTATTAAAAGCTAATTGTTTTAGTTTTCAATTAAAGCCTGTGTCTGCCAGGGTTTGAGTCCATACGTGTCCCCAGCAAAATTGCGTTTTCGTGGTGCCATGGGTCTCCCTTGCGTGGCTGTTTTCCATTTCGTGGTGAATGATGGTAGTTCAAGGCCAGCTCTGGTGAGCAGTTGGTGGAGTCTGAGCTAAAATTCACCCAAGGATTGTGCTGTCTGTTTTCTTTTTTTCCCTTCTTTTTTCCCCTTTTGTCAGCAAAGGAACATAAATAATTGAAGACAAGAGAAAGAAAAGATGCCATTTCGTGGAGTCTGGTTAGACTGAAGGGAGATAAAATGGCTTTGATTTAAGGCGAGAGAAAATGATACCATAATGAACTCCAGGCTTTCATAGGCGAATTTTGCCATTTTATCAAGGGAACAGGCAAAACCAATGCAACTCAAAGTGCTGATTATTTCCCTTCTTGGATTATGCAAGGTAGTAACTTCTGGGAGCAGGGAGACAAATTGGAGCAAGTTTTAGGAGAAAATGATTGGGCTGTTCTCATTTAGAACCATCTCCCTTTCCCCAAACCTAGCCAGGCAAAATGCAAATGGAAATTGCTTGGCAGTTCCCTCTAATCAATCTGCCTCTAGAGGCAGTAAATTCTCCCCAGCCTCCTCTTTCCTTAACTCGGCTCCAGCTAGAACAAGACAGATTCTCTGCCGTTTGCAGCCTCCATGTGTGACACCTCTGGGAATGAGACTCCCGAAGAGTCACCACTAGGAAAGTGTGAGGTCCCCAAATCCAATCCCACCAATCTTAAATTGAATTGTTTCTCAGTGAAACAGCAGCTTATTAAGAGCCGTGATATTTCATTCAATTTCAGCTCACCAGAAATAATTCAATAAGGGTGTCCTCTCCTCCAATCCACTGCAGAATGTCTCTGGTATATGAGGACAGACAAAGGCAAGTCCAGGGTACTTCTCCCAAGTCAACACTCATTATATTTTATCGTATTTACTTGTTCAAGGATTATAGGCACCACACTGGTAGAGAGAAAGTGGGACTTGTTCCTCTCCTTCCTCCCCATGCCAGGCTAATGACCTGCTTGTGGGAACCACTTAATTGGTATTTCATTCATTCATTCATTCATTCAATGAATCAACGGAGGGACTATCAGGCACTGTGCTAAGTCCTTAGACTCCAGTAATTAACAAAACAGGCATACTCGTGGACTTGCAGAGTTTACAGTATATGGGGGAGACTTGGATTAGCAGATAATGATGAAAAGTGCAAGAAAAGAGTAGGCGTCGTGAAACTGATCAGGGGACAGGGGTGCACTCAACCTGAGTCAGGGAGGGCATTTCTGAAAAGGCAACATTCCCAATGAGACCAGAGGAGCGAGAAGGACCTGAGCGCTCACCTCACCTTGTCAGAACTTGGCAAATGTGGAAAACTTCATGTCTTTGTTTTCTAAGGCTGCTGTAACAAGACCGCACAGACCGGTTGGCTGAAACAAAAGAAATGTATTTTCTCACAGCTGCGGAGGCTGGGAGGCCCCAGCGAGGTGTTCCAGGATTGCTTTATTCTGAGGCCTCTGCTGTGCTTGCAGGTGGCTGTGTTTACCCCTTGGCCTTTCCTCAGTACCTGCCTGTGTCAAAAGTTCCCCTTCTTAGATGACACCAATCACATCGGATTAGGGCCAAACCCAAATAAATGAAATCATTTGGACCTAATTAGCTCTTTGAGCTAATTAACCTTCTCTCTAAATACAATCACATCCTGAGGTTGTGGGGGGTCAGGACTTCCACATATGACTTGGGGGGGCACACAATTCAGTCCACAGAACTCAGCCAAGCCCAGTAGGGTAGGCTCCTTCAGTAAGTGCACAAGCGACATCCACGGAATAAGGCAGAGTCACAGGGCCAATTTGACATTAAAGCCACGGCTTTGAGAGAAGTGTGGAGAAGAGATGAGGGTGGGGCACAAACAGATGGGGGGGCAGATAGGCGTTATTTGGAGCTGGGAGATGGCCTCACTTCTTGAGTGAGTGCAAATGTGAAAGAATGAATAATTATATAAGCTAATGAAATCATGGAGGGAATGAGCCCACTTAGTACAGAGGCCGGGCTTTGCCCTAAAGTCAGTGACATCAGGCCATGTGTCTGTCCTCTATAGGAAAGACGTCCCTGAGTAAAGTACCGGCATACCTGGGGGGGGGGCAGCCTATTACTTTGTGTGTAAGGGGACAAATACTCTGTCCTCTGCCCCATGTCACACAGCAGGTGCTCCTCATGCATGTTTGAGAGGGAAAGATACCAGAAAGGGGCCTCTGTTCCACTTGCTATAGCCACTGGGGGTACTGGAATTGCTGTTTCTAATTCTTCAGCCCTCTACTTCTTGAAACAAACCCATGTCTTGGAGTGTCTCAATATGTAAATTACAAATTGGCTTTTAAAAGAAAAAAAGAAGAAGAAGAAGAAGAGTGGTTTTACTCAGTTGGGTGGGTGACATTAGCCCAGCATCATTTGCCACATTACTTATAATGTGGATTTTCTCCTGGCAACCCACACAGCCACACACAGAACCAGGGTGCCGGTTCCTTGCCCGTGGGTCCACGTGATTGGTTAATTAGTGCAAGCGGGGACTCTCAGAGTCATTCAATGGCAGTGCTGGATGCAGCTTTGGTGACAATGAAGTCCACCGATGTCCCTCCACCCCACTATGGCAGGAATTTCTTTTAGAAATGTTGTGCCCCAACCTCCTCCTCACCTTCCACGGAACCTGTCACCGGCCACTTTATAGCACCCATTCCGTTTCACTGCTAATACGTTCAAGTGGCTGGTTAGACGTAAAGAAGAAAGACTCAACCCGTCTTCCCCCGTTCACAGGTCCTTCTTCCAGGAGCTTCCTGTTCAGCCTGCTCGTTATCCTGGGAAGTCCACAGTGACGCTTGGCTCTCTAAAAATGAGATGCAGGCATGGGATTGAGGGCTCCAGACATGTCCTGACCAAGAGCCTGTCTTGGTTCCGGAACCACCATCTGCTCAGCCACCACAAAACTCAGGACCAATGTTCCTTTCCCTTCTACTTCTCCATCCAAATCACACAACCTTGTGATATGTACTCCTTAGTTTCCTCTTGACTTTTTCTTCTCCTTTACTCCTGTTTACAACAATCCATTAGCTGTCTTTTCTTTTGTCTAAAAAGTACAGAAATATCCAATTCAACTTTGTTTCCAGTCTTATACTTGCCCTGACATTCACCCCCAATGCTATCTCAAGGTCTACAGACTGTGGAATCTGAGTTTGCACTCACTTCCCTTCTTTAAAGCCTCTCAATCAACTTGTGTGTGTGTGTGTCTTTGTGGGAGGGGGAGGCAAGTTTGCCACACTTCATGACCCATGAGTTCCCTGATTCTTTATGGAGCCCCACCTCCCATCCTTACCCCAGACTGCTCTTTCTGATTTCTGTATTAATCCTCAACCCCCTCCTACCCTTCTCTTTATTCTGATTTGCTTGTGCTGATCTTTCAGCCAACTGTGACCTTCCCCACTTTTTTGCTGGGACAACCACTTGTCTGTCAAGGTTCAGAGCTGCCTCCCTCAGAGCTGCTTGGGGCTGCCAAGTGAAGCCCTTCACCATCAGGCTTTCATGAAGCTTTGACCTGGCCTTGAAGGATAAACCAATCAAGGTGTAACATACATGCCTAATGATGCCTATATCTCTCCCATTAAACTATAAACCCCAATTAGTCCTTGGCATCCGGGACAAAACCTAGAATGAAGGAGACTTTTACTACATGCTTGTTGAGCTAAACTTTCATTCCCACTGCGGAAGCCCTCAAGATTAGGGCTGCCCCAGCATATCTGGGGAGGCCATATCAAGGTTTATGTATTCGTTCTCTGAGTGGCATTGGGCATAGGGAAGATGGAGTCCCTTTTCCCCCTCAGTCAATCTGATACCCAAAAGTCATCAGGGCTTGGTTAAAAAAGAACCTTACATCTAAACAGTTATGATTTATCCTGCAGTCAGAACACCAGATCAAAGACAGCCCAACAATACAGACCCAGGAATTATTTATGGACCAAACACAGGCTCAACCATGGCCCCTACTAAACTTTTATTGTCTTGACCCAACACTAAACATATATTAAGTTGATTTGTGAACTGTCCCATTCAAGTATTGAGGAAGAAAAATGCATCCGCATTCTAATTAGGAATTTTTAAAAGTGATTTTATACATACTTTTATGATCAAACAATGCAATATAAAACAAATATTTAAAACTTATCTTAAAACATTGCTACCCTGATAAGCATAATTTAGAAATCTTTAATGAATTCACCTCAATTAGCCTTTAATTAAATAGCTCATTAAAAGCTGATTTGAATACTGCTCATGGAGAAATCCGCGTTCCACTGTTGTGACAGAACAGGAAGTTAATGAAATTAAAATCAAGCACAATTTTGAGGGAACCATCTGAAAGTCATAAAGCTACGAGAGGAAATAAAATGTCTGAACTTTGCCTGACACCCGAGGCTTTTCTTCATAATCAAAAACTCAAGTAATGGTAGATGGGGGCCCCCAGCAGGGCCAGGAAGCCTGATTTCTGCCTCTTGGTCTAAGCTTGGTGCTCAGATACAAGGTGATGTTTGATGAATGAATGAATGAGTGAATGAACAATCCCAACAGAATCTGCACACATTCTAAATTCAAACCCAGTAAAAGAATCAAAAGGAAACTTCCATCTATGGAGTTTCCACCATGTTTTGAGTATGTTGTTTTTATTTACTTCTCCTAATAGCCCTTCCTGCTAGGGGCTAAAATAACATTCTCATTTTACAATTGAAGAAACAGAAGAATGCTGATTGACTAATACAGACATTAAATATCTGAGCTCAAATTTCAATCCAATTGCAAGAGAAGACAACCCCAAATGTTCTTAAATTTCCAAGGCTCCTTTTTAGATTTACCCCCCCAAAAATATGCTAGTCCTTATGAAAGTTTTGAGATTCATAAAAATCAAGAAATGTAAAATGAGACAAATGAAACCCTTCCAGCAACACTGATAAGTCGAGCAAGCTGAGCCTTGTGTGGGTGAATCAGAAAGGATGCTGTCAACGGTGTTTCTTGGAAGTAAAATAATGGACCAGAATGTAGTCTGTCTCGAAATTTAAGTAGTGACTCACCCACATTCAGTAGCAGCCTTCATCTTCCAAAGCTTCCTACAATTGATCCTTTCAAAGAACTTGTCCCCAACAGTGAGAGTGTTCAGCATGCCCTCTCTGGGTGAAGGGCTCAAGGTCAACTTGAACTTTGCCTTGGGACTGAAAACAATGTAGCCTAAAAATTTGTACCCTCATACTGATTTGGAATGAAAAGGCCCAGCTCCCTATCCCTGCCCAGCCCACTGAGTGTTTTTACAATTTCGGTTTGAATACTTGAAGAGCTAGAAGTCTCTGGCCCCCAAAGCAGCCAATACCACGTCTGTGCAGTTGTGACTCTTGAGAACAGTCTTTCATTGTGTCACACCAATGGAACTCTCTGTAGCTTGTGGTCCCAGACCCTGTCTGTGTCCTCTGGGATCTTGGGCCTGGGGAGAAATCCATTTTTTAATGTTCACAATAATTAACTTTTACCAAACACCGGTTGGGCCAGTGCTACCCCTTACAAGCTCCCCTGCACAAATTCTATCAGGCAGAGATCAGAGAGGCTCAGTGGATGTGAGAAGGGTCACACTGCTGAGTGTGACGGGGTGACACGTAAGTCTGACTCAGAATCCCATGTGTGCTCACAATCAGCGTGGGAACGCTGGGAACAGCCTCTGCGACCTGCAAGGCACCCTGGGCCCACACAGGCTGTGACGCCTTTATTTGCTATTTCCTGCTCATCCACCCCTTCTCCACCGGGACTCTCTCCTTCCTTCCCGTGTGGACTTGCTGTGCACACGTGCCATCTCCGGGCTTCTGTGTTATTTCCTTCTGTGCAACATCACAATTCTCTGCATCTACTAGACATCCGAAGCCTCCACTAGGGAAATCTCGGTGAGGGAGGGATGATGTCGCTTGCTCACCATGGGATTCCCAGCACCCGGTAACTAGTAGGTGCTCAACAAATTTGTCTTAAAAGAACAAATAAAAATGGATGCATGGCCGTTCAATACATGTATGCAGGCAATTCCAGCATGTAAAATAAGTAAATATTTAAACGTTCACATCTGTGTCAGTGGCTCACTCTTCTGCCCTATCCAGATGGCCCCAGGAGGTTTACTGAGGTCCTTTCATCACCTGCCAAGATGCTTCTATCTACGGACCTGGCTGTGCCATGTCAGCATCTCTGGGACGGGTAAAGGACTTCTAGGAAGTTAGAGTTGGCACCACAAATTCCATTTCCAGACTCTGAGGGGTGTGTAGGACATAGCATCATTAAACTGAAGGTAATTGGTTCTGAATAAATTCGAAATTTCTTCAAAGGTCCACCAGCATACATAAGAAAGTTTGGTCAAGGTCTGCATATCCCGCCACGTTCAGTTAGCACATTTGTATTCTGATGCAACTCCCAGTGTAGTAACGTAGTCCAGGCCGCAATCAAACATCCTTTGTAGAAACCACTGGATTCTGTCATGCGTCCATCAAGCCCTCATTTTCCTTTCAATCCTTATTTCTCGTCCATTGCTTTTTTTAAGCCCTTCAGTTACACTGTAGCATTCATGATCTATCCATCCATCTCTCCATCCATCATCTACCCAACCATTGGCATTTCTAAACATCTGATCTTTGTTTAAGACCTGACTCAGTTACCATGGCATTTGTAAGAATGGGTGTCTGAAAAATCCGTGGCCTAGCTTTGAGAGTCAATATCAAGTTAGAAATAAAACAGAAATACAAGAAGGATAGAAGAAGTTCCTATTCCCCTTCTCATTTACTATATGTCCAGATTCCACAATGCCTCGGTAGACCTACTTACTACACCTGCTATCACCTGGGTACAGAAGACTCCTCTACTCAAATACAGGAGTATATTTATCCAGTCCAGGCCTGTTCGGTGTGCTCCACACAGGTCATTAAAGCTGCCTACTTTGACATCTTTCCCATTGCTCATTCAAAAATGGCTAAGTCTGAACCCTTGTTAACCAGTCCAACTTATTCTTTTCCAGGGTTTTCTGATTCACCAATGACTGTTTGTATATCAGAAAATTACAGCCATTCTTGCCTTTCACCTTCCTTCAGAATCAGCAACCTGTCACATTTTCCCTGCTCAATATTTTTCCTATCCCAGCACGCCCACCCTGATCCAGCTCCCATCTCTCGTTTGGCCCGTGCATGTCAACACGGCGTCTGACTGGGCTGCTCCAAATCAGTTTTAACAACAGTGCCTATAAGCATAGACCTTACCCGGTGACCCGCATTATGCTTGGAAACTGCTCACGCCTTCCCACAAGGGCTGCAAGGCTGACAGGGGGTGACCCAGGGAACCTCCTGAATCTCTCCTCATCCCCACCTTCCGCACCTGACTCTGCATGGCCCCATCGGCCTGACCACGTTCCCTGGGATGAAGTGACACACGTCCCCTGCCATGGGGGCTGCTGCCACACCTTTCCTTCTTCATGGAACACCTTCATCTTTTCTCATGCTGGAGCTCTCAGCACACAGGCCTTTCATCAGGCAGTAGTCTCCCCTGTCTCCGAGATTTGGAACCAGGAGGCATTTTGTGGTATCAACCACAGAATATATTATCAGTGGCCAGTGCATTGGCTCATAATCCTAGCACTCTGGGAGGCCAAGGCAGGTGGATTTTCTGGGCTCAGGTGTTTGAGACAAGCCTTAGCAAGAGCAAGACCCCATCTCTACTTAAAAAAAAAAAAGTAGAAAAAATAACCAGGCATCATGGGGGGCACATGTCATCCCAGCTACTTGGGAGGCTGAGGCAAGAGATCACTTGAGCCCAAGAATTTGAGGTTGCTGTGAGCTATTATGCCACAGCACTCTACCCAGAGCAACAGAGTGAGATTCTGTCAAAAAAAGAAATGAAGGAAGGAAGGAAGGAAGGAAGGAAGGAAGGAAGGAAGGAAGGATAGATATTATCAGCTGTTCATACCCCCACAAGCTACCCTACAGATCTCCCTTAGCTGACCTCCTGTGTCTCTCTCTCCTCAATGTCCCTCTGGCTATAAGACAATGCTGGACCCACACAGGACAGGCTGGGAGTGTCAGGGAGTCAGTGAACTGAAGCACTTCTTGACTAATGACGTGGGGGAGTTTGGTCTTGCACAATAGTGAGATCATTCCCAGGTACATTCCACAGGTCCTTAGTTTCCCAGCCGAGCTGAGCTTCAGCTGCCCTCAGCATAGATCCACCCTCTCCTCACTTCTCTGTCACTTCTCAGCTCCCTCACTGTGCTCCCCAAAATCATCTCCCAGTCACACCCAAACTCTTATCTTAGGGTCTGTTTAGGGGGGAGACATTTTCAGAGATATGCCTGTTTCTTCCAGATCACAGAACCTATCTGAGATTATGTGTTTATTAAAACCTTTGGTAACTGTTTGTCTCCTCTTTAGACTGTTAGTTCCATGAGAACAGGAATTCTGACTATGTGGTGCCTGGCACAGCACCCGGCACATAGCAGGTGCCCAACGGGTCTTTTCTTAATATAAATAGAAAGATAAACCAGGCTGTGTCCTGGTACTGGAAATAAAACCGTTATGACTCAGTCACTGCCCTTAAGAAAGTCGTAGTCTGGGAGAAGCAAATGGAAATATTTATAGTAAACTCTTATTAAAATTAATGTCAGTCATTAGCATTGGATGTTGTGAGATCGTAGGCAAAGGTATTTAATCCACCTAAAGGGTTATTAGGTCCCAGGGACCTCTCCATGGGAAGGGGTCCCTAATCCTCATCACAAAGGCGTATACCCCAAGGGAAGAAGGCTTCCACTCTGAGATTCCATGGATTTTTTTAAAAAGGCAGAGTAAAACTATTTTCTTTGTGGTATGGATACTTGGGAAAGTTATAATAACCCAGCTCAGAGGCACAGAACCAGACTAATCATATTGTAGTAAATATTAATAATGGAAATTAAGTAGCAGAGGTATTGGTAACAGTGTACACATCGTGAGCACTCAGATGTAGTCTGTACTGAAAGTTGGGCTGATCTAAAAACACTCCCGTCTGAGGTGCTCTCATTCTAGTGCAGGTGCTGGGCCCAGAAAGAGTCCCGTCTGCCAAAGCGTTCTCAGTCTGCCTCTTGGTGTGGGGCAGGGAGTGCATTGGATCTTCTTCACCTATCAGATGGCTCCAGAGGCAAAGCTTTTGAGCTCTGAACTCTGCTTCTGTATTTTAAGACGCAGTCCTGCAACTGTCAGTGAACTCTGTTTTCATTTGTAAATGTACTTAACTCAAGGAGCGATTTTCCAAGTTTTCTGTCACCCGTCCTCAATGGGTGGGATTCAAGTTTGTCTTTTGTATTATGGTGGAGCTGAATGCTGTAACTAGTAACCTCGGAATCTCAGGGGCTTAATACACCAAAAGTATATTATTTCTTGCTCATGGAAAATAGAAGTGAATGTTTGATGGGTAATCCTCCAAAGCTCGGATTTGGAGACCCAGACCTCTCTAATCTGGTGGCTCGGCCACTCTCGAGGGACTCAGAGTCCTTGCAGGGTCTTCCTCAGCCTCCCAGCCTCTTAAGTTGCACGGGAGGTTGCGCTGGCCAGGTCTGGGAAGGTTCGCTATTTCTACTTACACTCCTTGAGACATAACTCAGCTCCAATCTCCATTTCCACACAACAGAGCCTGAGAAATGTGCCCCTGCTGTGTTCCCAGGCAGAAAAGGAAACAGAGTTTCGTGAAGACCCAGACGTCTCTCCCACACTTTGCAAGGCATGTTTGGAAAGGAAGTTAGGAGGAGAAGGTGACCACAGACGTCATTCCCTATCTGGCTCATGGAATGTAATCAGCCCTTATCTTTCTTCATGAGATCATCTTTTTCCATTTTTTGACTGCCAAGGAGGGGTTGGGTCCACTGGGCCTAGTGACCTGGAATTTGACTGGCAAATGTTGATATTAAAACATAATAAATAGTATGTATCCCAAATCACCATTTCACTTCAGAAAATATAAGGTCCAAAAAAATCAGTGATGTTCGAGTGTTCAAGACATGGATTTCCTCCTGGACAAATAAGTGACTTTAGTTCTTGGGAAGTTTTCCGTATTTCAGGTATACTCTGTTACAGTGTGTGGGCAAGTACATGCAGGCCTGTGTGTGTACCCAAAAGACTTTGGAAGTGGTGACCTCAAGACTTACCAAGTGAGAACTTATCCCCATGGTTCACGTCATAGAAAAGCTCAAGATGAGAAGCATAGGAGCTAAATGTACCGAAGCTTTATCCTTATCGAGAATAGAGAGTTGAAAGCTCAAGCTCAACAGCCCAGATTAGGTTATTATAACCATCTCTATTTTAAAGGCTAAGAAGTGTTATGCGGCTGCTAAATGGTGGTGATAGAATCAAAACCACCAGAATACAACATGAGAACCATGCTCAACAATATGCTTTCCCAGCCTCGTGGAGGAATCCTCATTGCAGGAAACATACGACTTGCTAACATGCATGTAACTGTATTTGTGCACATTGTAATCTACTGCCCCCAAATTCAAAATGGAGCACAGCAATCAAAACTCTGTGGCCCCTCTACCAACTCTAAGCATGGCTAAAATTTTGGCAAAAATGGGAACAAATAATATTCATTATTTCCTAACTACCCTACTTGTCTTTAGAAATATTCCTCATTAAGTTACTAATATGACCAGTCTTTCTCTATGTTTCTGAACCACCCTCAGGACCTTCTCTAACCTTGGACTTGGAAGAGCTAAACCATTCTTCAGGGTTGAGTCCAGACTTTGATGCTATTGAGAAATCTTTTTTTCCAGTGAGAAAAAGCAATTTTGGCAACTACTAACTTGGGGCTGCTACTGCTTATTAAATAGTGTCCCTTGAGAATAGGCAGTGTGGCCACTAACAGTGCACTATGGCTGTGATAGGTCCAAAAAAGGTCCCAAGAAAGGTCCTCTGGAAGGGACAGAAGTCACAGATAAGTGGAGGCTCTGAGCACTGAGCTCTGAGCGTGTCTAATACCTGTGTGTTGTCTCCAAGTATTGCATTGCCTCTCCTTTCCATATTACCAGAGAAACACAGAAATAATTGAGAAAATTTTCAGATAGAATTCAACACCTACACATGCATCCATCACCAACGGGTGTACTCTCTGCACAAAGTACCATGGCAGGCATGGAGGCTAAGACCCAGGTAAAATTGTGTTTGGTGGTGTATTTTCCATTTGGGACCTGGGAAATGACAATGGGAGCCAAGTCCTTGCTCACGGATGTCGTGTTTGTTCCTCTCCCCCAGGGACTTGTCAGTGTCACCATTTCACTGAGGAGGAAACTGAAGCTGTAAGGCATTTAGTGACCTAGGAAGGGGGAGGTGCAGGTAGGAAGTGGTGGTTACAGTTTCCATGTGTCTCTTCCAATGCAGGTAACAAAACTTAACGGCCAATGTGCCATTAAGAATAAGGGATGGGGAGAGTCAAAGAGGTCATGAGGCCATGAGGGTTCCTCTCTCCTCCTCTATAGAAGAGGCTCCCTGCAGCATTCTGCTCCCTTACTGTTCTGCTTTCTGCTACCTGAGGACACGGAGTTCTTCCCCCAGAGGGGCAGCAACAAGGCAGCATTTGGAAGTGAGGAGCTGCCCTCAACAGACGACTGAACTTGCTGGCACCTTGATCTAGGACTTCCAGCCTCCAGAACAAGGAGGAACCAATTTTTATTCTTTATAGAGTTATTTTGCTGTAGCAGCACAAAGAAGACTAAGACAGCAGGCAGTCCTGGACTCAACCCTACGTTCCTGGTTTGTAATGTAAACAAAGGCATTTTAAGGGGCCACGAATGGCCGCTCAGATGGAATGGCCGCTCAGACGTACCCTAGAATACGCCAAGACTTTCCTATTAGAAGGGCTTTACCACTTACATGGAGGATCATGGTAACATTTGTTAGGATAGTCCTCTATTTACATGAAATTGTACATTAAAGTACCTGGCACTGTGCTTGTCGCTTGGCAAGGGCTCGGTATCTATCATACATTTCCATAGTTGTTGAGGTGACGATCACATGGTTAGCAAATTACCTACTGTTTAATTTTATGCCAAAAAAGAATGGAAGGAAAAAAGGAAGGATTGATTTTTATTTTAATCCCTCAGATATTTCCATGAATTATTTGGAAAAAGAACCAACTTACTGACAAAACAAAATGTAAATCTTTGCACAAAACTTCGATAACCTCAACGTGTTTAAAAAGGTGCCTTTGTTCATTGTCTCACTCCTAACAATTATTGATCTTCAGTCTTGGGCTGTTGTGTTTTAACCAGGAATAGATTTGAATTGGATGGGAGGTGGGTAACAAGGGATGAAAGGTATGCATTCAAATGAGCTTTTCTTCTTGGCCATATCATGTGGTGTATGAATTCCCTTCAGCACGGAGATTTTATTATTAATTACTTGTGCCAATAACTGTCTCTTTAAACCTAACTTTCACTTATGGAGTATGCAATTGTCATTATACAAATATTATTTAATTACATAATGGCTCGACTATTAAGAAATCTGTAGTTAGCTGATATTTAAACCACATTCATAAAGCCCTCTATCCTAGGGACTATTTGAGAATTCCATAATCTTTTGATTAAAGTAAAGTAGTACTTTACTGATTGTATTTGGATAAGCCGTGTTGTCTTTATAATAAGGTGTGTTGATATTAAAAAATGATTAAACATTTTCAAGGAAAGAGCTGCTTCATCATTGCCCACCTTTCATCTCTGTATTATGAATTATATATTATTCTTTCACTTCTATTTCCTCAATCCTTTTTTCTCTCTTTGTAGGCAATTATACAGTGACCCATCCATATAGCTCACGAGATTTCTCAATTTTTTATGAATGTTCGTAAATATGGAGGAAATGAGTGCAAAATTTATAACAAGTTGGACCATATTAATCTTTTTTAGTTGAGGTGGTGGCTATAGTCCTCACACCGCACAGTTTGAATTGAAAAAGGAATTATTTTAGGGTATGGAAAGTGAAGGATTTTTAAATCTTGAAAATCCCTTTGGTCTAGTATGCAACCAAGCTCTATGTAAGTGGAGGAGTTTGGATGGCTAACTCGCTACTATAATTTATTTTCTAAGAGGTGTCAAGAGACTCAGGGTTCAGAACATGATGAATGTTGGCTGTCAGGTACAAAAAAGGGGGTGAAGGGAGATGAGATTGAGTTGGGTGAAATTTAGGGAACTAGTCTTGGCAGGGTGTCTATGGTAAGTGGGAATGGTAGGCATAAATTCAGTCTTAGTCCAGCGTTAATATCCAAGGGCTACTGGCATGACAGTGGAATTCAGTGAGTGGCTTCAGGTGCAGCTAGTGGCAACATGGCTTGAAGTCTGCTTTCAGCAGGGGGCAGGATTGAGAGCACGTGGAGGGGGGCAGGAGAGTCAGGATGGAGCCCATAATACAGTGTGAGCTCCAAGAGGACAGGGCACACCTTCTCCACTCATGATTATATTCGTAGTGCCCAAAGGTGAGTCTAAAACACTATATTCTTAGAAACATTTGCCAAATTGTGGGTGGGAAGAGGAAGCAGTGAATGTTAGAGCACAGATAGGGATCAGTTTTGTGGGCGTGGATCAGGAACGTGGTTGGGGACCTGAGTGAGACCCCTAAGAAAGAAGCCAGTTGCGTGAGCTGGTCCTAGATCAAAAGGCTGCATTGTAGAATAGGGAAGGTGCACCATGACCAGAGCTCACTCCCGGGGCAAAGGGCATCAGTCTGCAGGGGGCAGGAGTGTGTCTATTATTCTCATTCATTCATTCCACAAACATGTATTGGGCACTGGCTTTGATCCAAACATGGTGTGAAATATGGGAACACACACAAAATATGCCATGATGCCTTGCTCGGAAGAATTCCTCCCTCCATGGGAAGAAAGACATTCAAAGGCCATGAGACTGAGTCTGCACGGGCTTTACAGGTGGCATATGCAGGGTCTCGGCCAGACTGACTTCAGGGTGGTGGCTGCCTGTTGGGTCCTTGAGAAATTTCTATGCTTTCTGACACTTTCTAAGAGCCCCAGATCCTCTTCACTAGCAGAGCTTGAACATTTGAAAAACTCTGAATTACACTGAAGGTGTTAGTTATTTCATTCCTTCTCAGTAAACATTTGAACTGGGTCAGACACTATACCAAGAGCTTTGCAAATAGTTATTAATTTAATCCCCACTACATTATGGAGGAATAGGTACCAGCATTGTTCTTGGATAAATGAAGAGGCAAGAATATAGAGGTTAAGTTCTTTGCCCAAGAATTCAGAGGTTAAGTCCTTTTCATAGGCAGTATTTTTTTTTTTGGGGGGGGAGGGTTATGGGATGGCAGATCCTAAATTTGAACTCAGGAAGTTTCACTGTAAAAGTTGAACCCTACACTGTGGGATGCCAATTGTGACTTCAGGGAAAGAATTGGCAGGAAGCGAATCTGGTGTGGGCAAATGGGTGGGCACCGGGGGTGTCTCATGGAAACTGTAGAGTTAACCCACATATGGAGGAGAAAAGCCACTGCAGTCTCTAATCTCAGTGGGATTGAAGGTATCAATGTAGGAATTCATCTATTCAAGAGATAATTGTTTAGCACTTACAGAATACTCCAGGCCAGCCTTTCTCTAACTGCTGGGATGAGCTACTGAGAAAGGGGCACAGGCCATCCCTGCCCAGAGCTCCCCAGCTGGAGAGGGACTCAGACAAGTCAATGGGGGATCCCAATAGCACACAGCAGGGCAAGTTCAGGACCCTGTGGGACATACACAGGGGCACCTACGCTGGGCAAGGAGGTGGATAAGAGGAGGCTTTCTAGAAGTACAGCATGGAGAGAATGGCCCTGGAAGCGTCTAAATGGCAGTTCGGGAGAAGGCTCTGGGAAGTTAGCAAGGGACTGGGGGCAAGAGTTGAGAAGCTTCAATTTCAGACCTAAAAGGCAGCAATTCAACGGGATGGTGGGTTCAGAGAGACTTGTGCTATACTGCACCATGTACACTCCTGAAGCTCAAAGGGGAGGAAATTAGACCTCCTGGGAACAGAATTCTAGTGGCCATCTCTGAGGACAATGTTCCTGAGGACATTTGGTTCCTGGAACCCAACCCAACTTTTACCCCCAAATCAGCAATTTAACAGGTTTGACTGGATTGTGTTTCTGTTCCACTCTGCTTTGCAAAGAGCTCATGAAAAGGCCCTTTATAAATCTCTGTAATAATGAAATCTCTATAATAACAAAAAGGGGCAGCAGCGTCCCCCTCTGCTCCTGCAAAGGGGAAGCCGAGCTCCAGTTCCTGTTCTGCTCTGCCTGGCCTTGGTTTCATTTAAAGACAAGGGAACATCGTAACCTTGAGCTATCGGTGGAAATAAAAGATTGATGCAAACTTTACTGTGTTGAATCTGGGGTCTCTTCACCCTGTCAAGAACACAATTGAATATTATAAAAACACGCAGCACACTTGAGGAGAACTTATTTTATTTTAAGCACCAAGAAGCATCACCTGGAGAAAAATCCCTTTATGTGAAAATAAATAAATTAATACAGGCCTTCTTGAAAAAGAGATTTCTCTGCCAGTTTTTAACCTGAGAATCTTATAGCTGAAAAGTCCAACTGCCTCCTTTTACAAGTGGAGAAACTAATGGCCCCCAGAATGGGATGGAACTCATTTAAGATCACACACTCATCAACAGACAGATTTAACCCAGAGAATTTGATTCCAGGGTTTCCTTTGGCAGCCACAACAGCAGGTTCTCTCTTATTTTTTGGACTGTACTGGAGAGTGTGCAATTTATCCTGAGATGCTCAGAAGTATATAGAGAAGAGAAGCGGCCAGGACCCCAGCCTCACGGGGTGAGTTCACAATAGAGAGGGTCCCGGAGGGAGTGGAAAATAACTCTCAGCACCCCAAAGACACTACCCCAGAAACAATCCAATGCCATGATCCATTAGAAAAAAATGCATATTGATAGTGTTACAATATTTTTAAAATTTTTAAAGGACAAATCCATAAATAAGCCAAACTCTAACATAATCTCAAGGTTACATTAAGTAGAAAAGTAGAATATCTTGGGGGTGGGACACAATTATAAGAGGGACTTCATCTAACAAATGCAATCAGTGCAACCTAATTCTTTGTACCCTCTATGAATCCCAAAGAAAAAAAAGAAAGAAAGAAAAGTAGAATGAAGGCCAGGCACAATGGCTCATGCCTGTAATCCTAGCACTCTGGGAGGCTGAGGCCGGAGGATTGCTGAAGCTCAGGAGTTTGAAACCAGCCTATAGGCGAAAGGCCTATATGCCTCTGGCCAAAATGCCATTTGAGAGAAAGCAGTGAAAAGACTTTGTGCAGGCACACTTGTAAGAAACTGAGGCAGAATCCCATGTGGCCAGGTTAGTTGCGGGCCTAACATGACCAAGGCTTTGGCTGGAATAGCATTTCCAGACTGTGTTAAGGAATTAAGGTTGACTTTATAAGGCCAATGAAAAAGCCCTTCGGAAACTGGCCAGATACCCATTGGTAACCTTTCCTGATCTGTGGTAAGTGACGGAAGTGGCTTGCTGACTGGTCTGGGAATGGAAATGTGCTAGTGGACCTCAAGAGAAGAGGAATTTACCCAATGCATACAGGTATCTAATGGTACAGATGAAACTTGGGCTCATGAAAGGCTTTTGAGAAGTCCAGCCTGAGAATTCCTTATAAAAGGCTCCAGCAAAACCCCCCTGACTTAAGGCCTACATGGGAGCAGAGGTTTGCACACAAATTCCTGTATGCCCAAGAAGTTTCTCTATGCTTTGCTTAAAGATTTGAAGTAACTGCCTCCAAACTGGCATGGTCAGTAGAACAGACATTCAAATCGTCTCTTTCCCCCGTAGTCTTAGGCTTCATCAGATAAGAACAAAGAAAGTAATGACTGACAACATGTTCTCCATTAAGTTATGTTAAACTGGGTTATGTTGAAAGGGTTATGCTTAAAGGTATATGTTGGGTGGATTATCAGATTACCAGGGAGGAGCTACTTGTAGGGCAGGTGGTCACAAGATGTTTAAATGGATTAATAAAATCACTGATGTCCAGTGAGCATGTGCAGAGGGAAGTCACTGATGTCCAGTGCGCATGTGCAGAGGGATTGTAATGAATGTTAATGAGGTCACTGCTGTACAGTGCACATGCACGAGATTGCCTATATAAACCAACAGCAAATAAAGAAGGCTCGCCATTTTGCCTGAGTGAGCAGATGGTCACCTTTATTTAAAACACAATTTCAATAAGTGTGCTTACTCTCTGTGACATTGCTTTTCCATAAGACCCTTAAGGCAACACCTGCCTGAGCAAGAACGAGACCCTATCTCTACTAAAAACAGAAAAACTAGCCAGGCATTGTGGTGGGCACCTGTAGTCCCAGCTACTGAGGAGTCTGAGGCAAGAGGATCGCTTGAGCCCAAGAGTTAAAGGTTGCTGTGAGTTATGATTCCACAGCACTCTACCTAGGGGGAAAAAGTAAGTCTCTGTCTCAAAAAAAAAAAAAAAAAGTAGAATGGATATTCTTGGACAAGGGAGGTAATGAGTCCACTCTTCTTCAAAGGATAAACAACTATCGGCAGCAGCTTTGTTATTAATATTATTATTGTCACCATGTAGCGTTGCTTAGCTGAGTGTCAGGCACTCGGCTACATATTTTGGATGTATTGAATCCAAACACAATCAATCCCTATAACAATGCTATGAGGTGGATGTTTTAACACTCATTTTACAGATGAAGAAAATGGGGGCTGGTGGGTGGGTCCAGTCACTTGACTGCCAAACCCAGAAGTTGGGGTTCAGAGTTGGTTAACTAGGGGCTCATTGACATCCTTGGTGACCTACGCTCTTTCTATTTTTCTCCTCCACTGTCCACAGTGGGTCAGCTTGTCCTGTAAGGGCTGCAGCAATCCCAGGCGTATAAAGCAAATGATAATGTTCTAGAGGCAGAAAAGGGTCTTTCTTCCTTCTTCTGTGGGTCTCTTATTAGGAATAAGAAAACCTTTTAGTACATCTACCTTCATATCTCGTTGAACAGAAGTGGATCCTGAACAAATTATCCCAGCAGGGACGTACTTTAAAAGCTGTCTGGGTGATTATCATGTTCAATCTGGGGACACAGTCACTGGTCAGGGACAATTCGGATACCCCTGCTGTGTCTAAGAGGGCACAGCAGGCCTGAGGACAGGGTGTCAGACACTGACCGATACTTGTTAGCCAGGAAGAAGCCCCAGACCCCTCCCCCCCAGTGTCCCACAGCCTGGCATGGGGGGAGCAGAGGAGTCCCTTATCCCGTGGTAACTCACACACCAGTTAGAGCAGAGGGCCCCTGTTTGGACGCTCGGTCTTTGGGAACGACCTGTTTCTGTTCATGAACCTCCCAGGTTCTGGGTTTTCACTAGCAAGGGAATAATTACCAAAGCATCCTCCAACCGTAGGAACTCCTTTTGGATTGTGGCAAATGTGGCTCCATGGCAGGATGGTTTTTTATCAGAGGAGTCCTCTGCAAAAAGGAGTCTGGAAAACCATAAGACTTTGCTACAAAACCCAGCCTAAGGTGTTTATCCTGGACAAGTGTAAAAACCAGGTGCTTTCCATTCCTCTTCTCCCCTCCCTCCTTTCCCTTCTCCCTCTCCACCCCTTTCTTCCATCCCTTCTTTTTCCTTCTTTGGGGACAGCAGGCCTGGAGGCAGGGAGCTCTGCAGCCCTTGCTCGTGATCGGAGCTGGTGAGAACCCTGATCCGAAGGGCTGGGGGAAAAGTCTGGAAACAGAGGCTCCTCCTCTATGTGGCCAGGGTTGCAATTTACCCTGATGGGTGCCAGGGGTAGCTCAGCACAGGAAACGCTCACAGTTTCTCAACAAGGAGTCCTCAGCAGGCAGAGCATTTTCCCCGCAGGGCCCAGCTCCCGCCTGCAACCCAGGGCACACTGTGGGGCCTCCTGCTCTCTCCTGGGTCGACTGTGTTGATGTCTGAGCCCTCTTTAGCCTAATCAGGGCTTTCCTCTGTGAATGGCAATGGGGTATGTGTTTGAAAAGAGAATTTTTGGCAGGAATGATCACACCCAGCTTGATTTCTGAACTAAAAATAGATCCTCCACCTTGTGGAGAAACTTAAGAGGCCAAAAATGTCCCAGGCAGCAACACTGACTCTCTCTCTCTCCAGCAGTAGCAACACCTGGAAAATTGTGTTTAATTATCTCAGAAGCAGCAGCAAGGCACGCAATCCAGGGTTTCAGGAATGTGAGGGAACCTCGCGTGTGGTTTTGGCAGCTGACATTCATGAGGGTGCCTGCAAGCTCTGAGCTCTGTGGGCATGTTCTCTCTCCCCTCTGAACTCTGGATTCCTCATCCATGGGGGGAATTGTATCTCATTTCCTAATGTGACCACTTGGGTGAAAGAGGTTTCGTGAAAAGGACTCTCCCCTGGGAGAAAAGGAACCACTGGAGCTGAGGCGCAGGAAAGATAAGACCATAGAAATGGACAAGATGCTAAGAGGAGGAGGCAGGAGCAGGTTACTGACCAAGGCTAGAGGCCGGTTTGGAAAAGTGGTAAACGCGGAAGATGGCCAAGCTCAGAGGCAGGCAGATAAAATGCAGCATGGGATCGGCTGTAGACAGTTTCTGCAGTTGATAGAGCATCACCGGAAGGTTATGAACAGGGAAGGACATCAAGGCAGCATTTAGAAAATGTGAGGAAGATAGAGCGTCCAGGGAGGAGGATTTGGTGGAAGCAGTGCAGAGGCGGCGAGGTTGGAAACTAGGAACCCGTCAGATATTTCAGAAAGCTGGACATACAGCTACCTCGCTGATTAGTGATGATTTGCAATTAGCGTAGGGGTCTGAAGCCCTCCTTCCCCAGTGGCTCCCCGCCCCTCAAGCCTGCTGCCCCTCGCCAAACGCAAGGCTTTGAATCAGTGCTGGCCCCACCGTCCTCCCCCTGTCACACAGGATTGTTTTGGCCCATTATCTCCTCCCAGGTCTGAGCCCAAGATCACCCTGCCGGCCACAGCCCAGGAAAAAGGAAATCCGAATGGGAAGAAACTGCAGAGCTGTCTGTTTTCTCCTGCAGGAGAAAGCAAGGTTATTTTTGGCCCCTTTCAGTACAAATCAGATTTTTTTTTCCTCAAAGCCCTGTGTCTGGCAGGCTTCAGGCAGGGGAGTGAAAAATCAGAGCTCGCATTTTGAATACCTTTGCATTTTTGCTCCGTGTCAGTTCTGTTTGTCTTCTGCTGCCGGGGCTGTCTCCCGTGTCTGCAGACTGTTGACTTCTCTCAAACGCTGCTCTTAAGCCAAAGAAAGTAAAACTAAGCCCTCATGTTCAAGGACGGGGCACTCTGGTCCAAGAGAAAGAAAGGATGAAAAGGAAGTGGGCTTCCAGGCTGGGTCTGGCTGACCACCAGGCATTTTCACACATGGCCCCGCTTTCTATCCATATATTAATTCTGGGTCTAGAAGAATGTGTTCCTGTAATCAGGCAAGAACTCCCTGGGAGTCACACATCTGGTGGGTCATGGCTAGAAATGAAGCCAGGTTTTCCGTCCTAGGGTCACCTCCCCTCCAGTGATCATCCCTGCCTCCTGTGTGGGTTATAAATTTGTCCAGTGTCCCCTGAGGCAGTGGAACCAGGCATATGAGTCTAAGCTTAACTGCCAAACTGCCTGGGCAGCTTAGAACCCCAGATGAACAAGTTACTTAACTTCCATCAGCCTCAGTTTTCCTGATCTGCAAAATGGGCATATTGACAGTAGATTATTGAGTTGTTGTGAGGGTTAAAGAAGAGGATCCACAGGAAGAACCTTAGGAGCTGGTCAGGACACTCTGAGGCCATGTGAGGGCGTGGCTGTATTGAGCCAGAGTCATCTGCTACTTGCAACAACTCCTTTTTGTTTTTTGTTTTTTTTTTCCTTGAATGAAACATAATACAGGCGTGTGGGCTCACAGACACACACATACATGGACCATCCTGGGCAGCACTGTCTAAACACTGTGTTTCTGCGTAACTTATCCTTTATAATTTTACAAAGAAATGTCACTGCTTGCCCTATAGGGGGTCCCTCCAAAGCTCCCATCCTGATAATGCTAAACAACAACTGAAAGAATAATGACAAATGAATGTTATTGACTGAGGGTCCACTCCACATTACCTCCAACCTTTACAAGGGCCCTGAAATTTATCTCCAATATTGAAGAAAAGTAAGGCAGAGGGAGAAAAGGCCCAGAGTTGGTCGGTTAAGGTAAAGAGGCAGGACTGAACACGGACGGTGCGCCTGCCTGGGGTCAAGTGCAGCGTGCTCACCGTCACTAAAAGGATGCCCAAGTTGTCCTTTTTGTGGCACACTGATTAAATATCTGCCAGTGTTTGCTGAATGCCTGCATAAACAGACAGATCACACACACAGAAGCACATGTGCTCACACACACACGTGCAGATAGTGGAGTTACTTTATTTTTCTAAGATGCACATGGCTCCATAGCCAGGCTTGGGCGGCCGTGGGAGGATCAGCAGCAGGTGCTGCATCTAGGCGACCTCATTGTAGAGCTGGGCACAGGGGAGGATGGTCTCAAAGAGCACAGGAGGCAGCAGTTCTCTGAGGCACCTGGCACCACAGAGACGTTCCAATCCTGCCTGGATTTCCTCACGTTGCGGACACCACTGGGCATCCTGGACCCAGTCTCTGTGTTGGAATGAGAGCCAGTTAATTACCACTAACATAAACGAATAGCTGGCACCTTGTCTCTGGTGCCCTAAATCAAATATTCTCAGTTTTCCAGGACTGCAAAATAAGGTATATGAAGCACCAACTTGTCACACAATTGCTCCCATTTGCCAGGATAATCTCATTAGTGTTGATGACATTGTTTCTGAAGAAACGCCTGGATCTGATTCCCCAGGCGTGCATAGGAAATCTTACCCTGACTAGTGGTGGTCCAGTGAAAGCAACTGACACCAGTCTTGGTCAGTTTAGACTTTCTGAGGGTGCGCACACCCTTTCTGAGGGTGTACAGAGGTTTAGAACACAGCTATGTGAGAATGGGTACGTGTGTGTATGTGTGTACATGTATGGGAAGGGGCATTGCTGACAGCCCATAGTTTCATTCATTTGTTGAATGAAGGGATATTTTTACCAGAATAGAGATTCTAAAAGTTTCCTCTGGAAAACATAGTTTCTGTGGTCTGCCCATAAACTAGATTGGAAAAAAGAAGGAAGGAGGGAAAGAAGAAAGGAAGGAAGGAAGGAAGGAAGGAAGGAAGGAAGGAAGGAAGGGAGGGAGGGAGGGAAGGAGGGAAGGAAGGAAGGGAGGGAGGGAGGGAGGGAGGGAAGGAAGGAAGGAGGGAGGGAGGGAGGGAGGGAAGGAGGGAAAGAAAAGGATTTCTTAGTCAAAGAATTTTGTGAAATTCAGGAATAAACAAAGTTAAGTATGTATTTTTAATTGTTATGATTTCTCAGCCTTTTTAAGAGGTAAATAGGCATTATGACTATGTGAAAGATAAATATTCTCTGATGACAGAGGGCTCTTCCCCCAAGAACATCCCAGAGAACTAATGTCCTGTAATACTCTTTGGGCAGGGAAGATAAAATAATAAAAGGAAGTGGTCCCTTATCCTTTATGCAAAGTTTTTACTCAGATTGAACTTCTGAGTTATCCAAGACAAATCAGTATGAAGGGTCTCAGTCTGGAGATATTTTTCCTCCGTAACACACACACATTGTACTCAGGGCTCAATGCAAGCCTCTGCTGTGTCTTCAGACAGCTAGCGTGGAGAAACTCGGAGGAACTGGGAGCTCTCTAACCTGGTGGGAGGGTGGGCCTTCCAGGCTTTGGAGAGCAGACAGACACTGGGCACCCTTCACTGCAACACACAGACGCAGCTCAGCTTCCTTTCCTGGGCTTGCTTCCTGCACTCAGATCAGCTATGCCCATCAAATTTGGGGAAGGCTTAAACAAGGAATTTTCAGGGGTGTGAGTTCAGGTGTTGCCTTGGAAACCTGTTAAGCCCAAGTTCCCGGCCCAACCTCAATCTTGTCATAGAGAAGAGAAACTTCTCATAGAGAAACTGTGAGCAGCGTTGAAGCTGCGAGGGCACATGCATCTGATGTCCAGGGACGGGGAGTGTGAAGACATATAAGCTTCTCTACGTTCATGACCTATCTCAGTATCTTAAAGCCGAGGCTCATTTTAAACTTGAAGCAATCAGCTAAAGTTGACTTTTCAGGGTGAGAACAAATATAAGTTTAGAGGATCCTGGGGTCTGGGTCTTCTAGGGGCCTGAGTCTTTCATGAGGTTTGTGAACAGGAGCCCCCTGCCTACCATCCCCCAGGGGCCTCTCCAAATCAATACCCTCTCCTGAGGCAGAGAGACTGACTCAGAGAAGAACAGATAAAGGGGTAGTGATAGGAAAGAAAGGCAGGAATTTCAGGAATGCCCTGGCCTCTCTTTCCAAAAGCTTCCAAAACAATCCAACCCTGACCTCACACTATACTTGTCCTCAGGAAGAGCTGGACAGAGGAGAGTGAGAAGGTTTCACTGAGAGTGGAGCCTCGACCCTTCCCTGACTGTTGGCTTATGGCGTATGCCAAGGGCTTCAGGTGTCTGGAGACCTTTGCTGAGTGGTGGCCGAGTCAGGGGCTGCATTAGATCTCTGCTTCTCAGAGCTGGCTGCCCGGTGGGCTGTATGATACCTGCAAATACTGGTTTCTGAGTCCCACCCCCAGATACTCCGATTTCACTGGTCTAGGGTGGAGCCGGGCCATCAGAGTTTTACAAGGCCCCCAGGTGAGTAGGAAACAGGGCTGAGTGGGAGGACTCTGCACAGGAAGCTTCACCTGCTCCTGCCCATCCTTTCTAGAAACATCCCGGAGATGGTGTGATGGGGTCAACTCTATCTGCCAGTTGGAGAAACAGAGGCTCAGCAAGGTTAGGGGCTTCCCCGAAATCACACCGCCCCAAAGTGTTAAGATTCATAGTCTACGTCCAGTTTATATCTCACCAAAAAGGTTGTGACATCCTACTTGATTTGACAATGAGTGCGCCTGCTGTAAAGGGCAGGAAGCTGCAACTGTCCTGGCGAGCCGAAAAACCTGAGTCACACAACTAGCAGGCCCACCCCAGTGTCAAAAAAGGAGAAATCCGGACCAAGTTTATTTTTCTTTCCGGGTCCAGTGTGAGAGCTGGAAGAGGAGACGACGCAGGAAGGACTGCAGACGCGAGCCCCGAGGGTGTGGGCTTCACAGACCATCTCCCAGCCAGCCAGGCTTGACCGCCCGGCTCCGTGCTCACTCAGACATAAGGAGGTTTGCATTCCCACTGGTCTTTGAGAACAGACAATTGACTGGGAAAAGAAAAACGTGTCCAGCAAGTCCAAGGACACTGAGGCCAAAACCTGAGAGCTGTGGTTTGGGCCTAATTGTCAAAGAAAAGGTAAAACAGGGCACCACCTAAAATAAAGCAGAGAGGGCCTGGAACTGATTCCCTGACCTTAAATAAGACTTTCACCTCTAAGGGCCTTAGTTTCCCTAACTTCATAGAAAAGGTTAAAAATTCAGGCTTTTTTATTCTATAAAGTAAGGATTGCAGTCACCCAGGGTCATGATAATTAATTAATACTGCACCTAAAAAATTATCATTTATTATAGATGCTGTCATATAATTTATGTGTCATGTGCATTATTACGTGGATAAACAATAATGGTGTCGCATGCTTATTATATTTATAATTATATTTGCTATAATTTTGCTATGAACAGCTATAGTAAGAACATCAACAGGATGAAAGTCAGGAGACTAAACATCACTCTGTCAAATGTCAGCTGACATGGTTTCATAAAGGATGGTATAGCCACTGGGTTTTTGGTAACTGTTAAAAATGAGATACATGTGCACCTCCAGATAAGGGAAACGGATCATCCCGAGGCAGAGCAGTGTACAGGGCAGTAGGAAGGTGTGAACCTTTCCATAGGGAAAAGTGATTACATATAAATCTGCACCTGAAAAAAATAAATCCGTACATGTGTAACATGTCAGTAAAACAAAAACCAATTGTGGATAACCAATTCTAGCCCTGCAAACTCATGTGCCAGTCCTGCTTTGGATAAGTGTATGTTTTCTGGGTAAAATACATGAAGAACTGATAGCACCTGGCCAAGGGAAAGGGGAAGGGGTGTTTTCCATCTTATTTTATACTCACCACTGTACTTCATGTTCATTCGCACCCTGCGTGTTTACAGCGTGTGTGTCTGTCTGTCTCTCTCCGTGTGTGTGTGTTTCAATAATAGAAGTAAAAGGAATTTGAGTTCAAACATGCACACACACTCTCCCCAAACATGCACACACACAAACACAAAGGCTAGCCAGACCCTGAGCCTGGAGCTTCCTCCACTGTGTTCTGGGCCAGCCCAGCAGACATGGTTGTTTTTCCAGCTGGAAATAATTTTGTTCTCTTGCCCTAAATCCTGGGCAAAACTCATTCCCAGCTCGAGGTTGACAGCCTGGTCCAGGGGAGGACAGCCGCCCCCATCCTTCTAACTGGTTTTGTTCTATTTATGGATGAGCACAGGGGTGGGCACGTTTGGGGAGGAGAAAGGGAGGGGAGGGGGAGCAAGTCTTTAGGAAGGAGAGAGACAGACAGTGCCTAATAAGGAAGCTGACATGGCAGGGCACCAAAGTTGTAAAAGCTTTAAAGGAGTAATAAATTAATTCAAAGTAAAGTGCTGATACAAATCCATGCACGGTGTCTGGATTCTTTGGGGGGAGCTGGAATCTTTGGGGGGAGTAGACACTAACTTTGGGGAATGTCCTTTCCCTCACTTGCTATCACAGGTTGACTGGTGGACCCCTTCCCCCCCAAAGATTGTGTCTTATAACCCCCAGAATCTGTGAGCATGACCATGTTTGGGAAAAGGTCTTTGCAGATATAATTAAGTCAATGATCCCAAGATGAGCTCATCCTGTGTTATCTGGATGGGCCCTAAATTGAAAACTAGTGTTTTTATAAGATGCTTAGAAGAGACAGAGCAGAAGACACGGGGTCAGAGAAGAAGGCCATGCGGAGATGGAGCAGAGAGGAGAGCGGCACGGGCTAGGCACGGCCATACGCCCAGGAACGCCTGGAGCCACCAGCTGATGGAAAAGAAAAGGAAGGAATCTTCTTTAAAGCTCCCAGGGAAAAAAGTATGGTCCTGCTATTGCCTTGATTTCTGGCATCTAGAACTGTGAGAGAATTAATGTATGTTTATTTTAAGTTACCAAATATGTGGTAGTTCATTATAACAGCTCTAGGAAGCTAATATATTTACTGAAAAAACAAGCGTTGCTTTGGGTTGATTGCCCAGCCCAAGGGGGAGATCCCAGGATGCAGCAGGAGGAAAGACAGACTTCCACACCACACCCAGCTGCCTGGACCACACCAGCCAGCCCTCAAACAGACCGCAGCTCTGGCCCCCTTCTCTGAGATGGCTTCCCCACGCTCTCTATTCGATTATTCTGCTTTATTTTCCCGCATGCACTGCGTCAAGCTCGTGACCTATTACTGCACATTTGATTTCATTTTGTCTAGTACTGGCCTCCCCCAGGGAATGAGAGGTCCATGAGATAGACTCCTGCCCATCTGGCCACCTCTGCATCCATTTACGTGAATGAATGAAACAAATGGTGCTTGGCACCCGAGGGCACTGAGATGACCTCTGTGAAAGGGAGTGGAGGATGCGCTGGACCAGACACAGTGCAGGCCCTGAGTGGAACCCCACAATCAGCCCCACCAAGCTCTCAGACCAAGCAGGTGGATACAGCAGGTGCCGGGAAGCTGTAACACAAATGTTAAGTAAGAAGTGGTTGTATGAAAGGAGTAGATAAAGTTCAAAGGGGGCAGAGGGGTGCAGGACATGGTCTCCACTAGCAGGGAGGGGGGCTCAGCCCAAAGGTGGCCTCCAGTGGTTCTTGTACCTGTGACTGAACCCCCTGGAGGGTAGAAAGCCTCCACCACACCACACGCTCCCTGGGGGCTGTGAGGGGAAATGGAGAGGAAAGGATGGTGGTGAGAGTCACAGCAGAGAAGACTCAGCAAAGCCAAGCCAGTGATGGTGCTATGTGTGCTGGGGATAAAAGAGGGCACAGACGCTTCAAGCTAGGGGAGGTGGACGTCAGAGACTCTGGGTGTGCCTGCTACCTCAAAAGCAGCTTCCTTAGCTTCTAGCAGAGCTGTCTGCATTCATTTTCCTCCTTTGAAACATCCCAAGGCTCATGGTTACACCAGTAACAAGTGCTGGGCATTCAATCAGGTCTGGTGCTCAAACCATTTGTATGTACATTTTCAATCATTTTAGCACATTCCCATGACAGGCAGCATCATTTCCTTGTTACAGGTGAGAAAAGCCAGGCTCCAAAGGGTGAAGTGGCCTCAGAGCAGGTAACTGGAGGAATCCGGATTGAATACTGACCCCAAAGCCTGTGTTTTCACTATGGCCTGAGGGGGGCGCTCATCACAAAGCATATCACGTCTCTAGAGCATTTCACATGCAGGACTCTTACTTGACCCCAAAGCAAAGTTTTGGAGAATCCAGGTCAGCATCCCTTCACCCCATTTTACAGAAGGGAAAGCTGGGAATGCAAAAGTGGTGGGACCTTCCCCGTGAGCTGCACCTCGGGAGCCACCGACCTGGGAGGAAGAATGCTTCCTGCTTGCAGCTCTTTGCCTGGAACAGCTTTGCTCAGAGCCTGTGGTACATAAATGCAACAGGGGGCAGGGGAACAGGGGCTGGTAGGAACTGGGGTGCCATTTGCTCCAGATCCAGATGCCTACTGAGCAGGGCTCTTCCCCAGGGCCCAAATCAGAAGTCAGCGGGGCAGCACATCTACCTCCTAAGGTCCTTGCAGGGAGAATCATCCTCCCTATATGGGGTTGGCCACATCCATCTCATAGGACAATATGCTATTTTTGCCAGAGAGCCACAAGGCATAAAATTAGATGTCTGAACATTTTTTATGAACCGACATGATGGCCTCTGGACACGTCTTTACTAAACCATAAAAAGTCAGGCAGCCCTTTCCAGATACTGCACACCCACCTGCGTCCCAGAGAGAGCTGGGAGCTTGCAGCCACATGGCAGAGAGGGCTTGGCTTTGTTAGAAACAAAGAAAGAAAAGAAAATATTGATGGCCAGTTCTTTCAAGCTCAACTATGGAGGTGAGGGAAACAGTTTTGAGGGGATGATCTCTGTCTCTCCTGCTCTGCCACCTCTTTATTTGTGCCCTGGTACCAGGTCAAATCCTAGGAACCAGACAAAATTCTAAAGAAGGTCTCCCTGAGTCCCACGTTCGACCCTCCCAGCACCCATCTTCCTTCTCATCTTCCTCTACCTCTCTGGGCTCTGATTGACCACAGGACTTTGGCATGTGCTGTTACTCAGCCAGCCATCTGTGCCCAGGAAACCCCTAAAGTTTCAGAAATTGCTCCCTCTCACCATCTACGTCAGATTCTTTGGTTGTGTTTATTCCTAGAACTGTGTCCATTCACTTATGGGCATTTCCCTCAGTTGTCAAGGTTTGTGTGGTTATTCAATTAGGATTGGTGTCCCCACCCGCTTCCCTGTAAAATTCTAGAACATAAAGACTGCGCTTCCATTGCGTGAGCCTGTAAAGATCTCTGGTGCTTTCTCAGCTCTAAGTAAGTAGTTAGCAAATAAACAGGTAAATGGGTGAATGAATAAATAAATGAATGAATAAATGAATAAATAAGTGAGTACACAACAAGCCAGGGGTAAACCAGGAGAGATTTTGTTTCCGGGTGACATTGACCAATGTTTTAAAATGTTTTTATTTGTCAAAACTAGGTGGTAGTGCTGCGGCATCCAGTGGATAGAGGCCACAGACGCTGCGGAACATCCACAGTGCACAAAGGGGTCTTGCCCACATGTCCCCCCTCCAGGCAAAGAATTCTCTTTGCCCAAGAGTGCTGAGGCCATGGAACTCCGTGTACTAATTCCCCAGGGCGGCCTACCAGAGCTCCATACATGACAGAAATTTATCCTCTCACAGTTTTAGAAGCCAGAAGTTCAAAATCAAGGAATTTTCAGACTTATTTTCTTCTAAATGGTTCTAAAGAAGAATCCATTCCCTGCCTCTCCACCAGCCCCTGCGGGTGGCTGATGCTGGCAGCTCTCAGCCCTCTGGGGCTCACAGCTACAGCATTTCTCAGTCCCTGCCTCTGTCTTCCCGTGTGTCTCTGCCTGTCCTCTCCTCTTGTTATCAGTTACCAGCTTTAGGCCCCACCCTAGCAAACTCACCTTAACTAGGTATACTGCAGAAACCCTATTTCCAAATAAGTTCGCATTTGGAGGTACTGGGGTTAGAATTGGAACATGCCCACCACATCTAGGTTTAGTGGAAAGTTCACATTTTCACACCCTTCCCTCAAAAATAACAACAAAAAAAAAGACAAAGAAACCTGTTCTTTCTCCCCCAACACCCCCCCCATTGTCCTGTCACTCAGCCACCTTCCATCTGCCACCTCCCCCTCCGATCTATCAGTCATCGGCACCTTGTCAGTTCTTCACTCCTTAAACATTCACGAGATCTGCCTTCTTCCCTGTATTAGGAGCATTGTATCCAGTGGTTAAGTGCATTTAGTCCTTGCACCAATATTCTAAGCTAGGTGTTAGTACTGCGTCCATTTGCACAGAGAGAGATCACAAGGAAGAATGAAGTGCCCAGGATCAGATCAACCCTGTAAGTGACAGAGCCTGGCATCTGATTCTGCAGCCCACGGAGAACTCCTGTTCTGGGGGGACTTCCTCATCCTCCTGTTCCATTTCTCTCATTTGCTTCTGTGGTGGGACCCCCACCCCACGAGGGTCTTCCCTTCTCCACAGCCCTCCCCCAGGATCATTACTGTTTGTTTACATTCCTCTCTCCTTGCCAGCCTGTGAAGTCTTTCAGGGTGGGTCCGAGGTTTATTTCATGTCTGTATCTCCAGCCCCAATACCTGCCCTGGGGCCTGGCACACACAAGCAGTTGGTGTCGGCTAAATGAATGAAATGATGCCTTTGTAGCTCCCCCAGCCTAGTCTGGAGACACTCCCTTTATTTGTACTAGAAATCTCCAGGTTACATTGCAATGAACATAGTACAGCACTGTGGCTCTGTTGGAAATGACCAGAAAGTGAATCGATCTGTTTTTTTTTTTCCTCAAGAAAGAAAAAGTTTTCATCGTCAGATTAGGCTGCATAACTCTGGGTTAACCAGCGCTAAACAAGCAAGCATGGTTCCTGGTTCCGTACCACTGGGCTCTGCAGAGCCTTAAATATTCTAATTTGCTTTGGGAACATCGGAGAAGGTAGGTAGTCCTCCGGGTATGCAGAATTCTTTTATTAAAAGAATTAATTAAATGATAAGATTTTTTAAAGACTCTCAAGGAATACATGCAACAAACAGAGCTGAGATATGTGGGACTGCCCGGCAGAGGCTTCCTCAAGCTCAGGAGGACTAGGACTCCCCGTTCTCTCTCTCTTCCTTGTCTGGTGTCTGTCCCTACCGAGCTTCTGTGACACTTCCATTCTTGTTTTCTGTTGATTTCCCACTCTCACCAGAGCCCACGTTCCCTGCTCCCGTCCAGAGCTGAAAATGAAAGTGGATGGCCTAAAGCTCCCTGAACCTCATTAACCTGCACATTATCTCAGGGAAATTATGCCAATTATCACACTGGGGCTCAGGATTGAAAAGCCACCGAGTCCGGGCCGACTGTGATGGATGTTACCAATTTAAGGAGAGGAGGGGCGGCTCCTCCGGTGGTGAAGGAATCATTTGTTTTGCCAGGAGAAGCTTTCCCGTGGCAAACACAAAGTGTGGCTCTCTGGCGGGGAAGCTCTCCTGCCATCCTTTCAGAAATGGCCTGTTCCCAGCAGACTTTTTTTAATAGCATGTATTAGTTAATCTTGTTTTCTCATTGTTGTAATACAGAGAAGTATAGAAGAAAAATAAACATGTAAAAATGGCCCATAATCCTTCTGTTCAGTGATTTTTGGTCAACATTTAAAACTGATCAAAACAGGGCGGCACCTGTGGCTCAGTGGGCAGGGCACCAGCCCCATATACTGAGGGTGGCGGATTTAAACCCGGCCCCGGCCAAACTGCAACAACAACAACAAAAAAATAGCCGGGCGTTGTGGC
>NW_003852546.1:3395774-3400213 GCF_000181295.1 Otolemur garnettii | reverse complement strand
GGAGAGGAGAGGAGGAAGGAAGGAAATGATCAGTGTCAGGGCAGGACAGAATGGGAGAATTGCAGTTCTCAGCCCTGAATCGTCCTGTAAATAGCCTGGAAGGTTGGCTGCATCACAGATTGCCTGACCCCGTTCTCAGAGATTCTGATCCAGCAGCTCGGAGAGGACCCACAGTTGGCATATTCAGCAGTCTCTCAGGTGATGCTGAACCCCAGCCTTACTGCTCTCCAGCTGTGCAATTGTGGGCAGGTCAGCCACTCTTCGCCTCATTTTCTTCTTCTGTATAGTGGGGCTAAAGTCATAAAGTTGAGAAGATTAAATGAATTAATAAAGAAACATGTAAGTTTGCTCCCATTATGCATAGCTAGCCTGCAAATATGTACCCAACTACCATCTATGCTTTTCAATGTTACCAAGAGGGACAGTTTGATATACACCTCAGAACTATGCTTCATCACAATAAATGATTTTTCATACAGTTCTATTTAGTCCTGTGCTTAACCTGAAATGATAATTCCGATGTCCATACCAGAGCACACACACTCGCCTTCTGAAGGGACCGTGCCAGTTGTTTCAGGCTGATCTACGCGGTACAACAGGGGCTGCCCTTACATGTATCTGACACATACTTTACGAGCATATCCAGAGGTGGAAAATCAAAATGCGAATACACGATTTGGGAAAGGCCACATTTGTTTCTAGCCCTACATCTGCCCCAAATCCTGGTGGGACCTAAGGGCAAATGGTGTTTCCTATATGGACTTTGTCATCTTTGTCTTCAAAATGAGGATGAGAAAGCAGGGCTTTTTGGCATACCTACCGAGCCTATAACTCACTCAGTGGACTCCGAGCAGCTTGTGCAGAGCATGGAGCCAGAAGCCGAGGGATCTGAAGCAGTTGAGGCATGCTGGCTCCACTCAGGACCTCGGCCAAGGAGGGCGACCCTGAAACATGCGCTGTACGGGAGGCACAGAGGGGAATGATGTCCACAGAACAAAGACTGCACAGAGAGTGAAGGGGGCAGAAAGGTCCAGAAAGCCTTTAGAAGGAAGGGGTGGGTGCATTTTACAAAGTGGGAGGAAATCACAGGGTGGATAGGAGTGAAAGGCATTTCGGAGAGAGAAGTCGGTGTACGCAAGGCCCCGAGATTTGCTGGCACCTAGCACAGCATCTGATACAAGGCAGGTCCTCAGGAGTGTTAGCCGAACACAGCCCTGGACCTTAAAGCGTCTACAGTCTAGAGAAGGTTGGAGGCTTCAGAAAACCTCCCACATCCTAAATGTGAGATTTTAGGTTTGTAAAAAGTGTCATGAATTCCTGATGAATTCACACAATCAAGATAAGATTTGCCCTCTTATACCTGTAATCATCAGGTTGGAATATAAATATAGAAATAATTTGCAGATGGGTCCTGGCCTTGACTGTAACACCTACAGTTTTCTTGGTGAAAACCCCAGGATTGAGTGCAGAGTAGTCACAGCTGCTTCCTTCTACAAAGATTCTACTCCCCAGTGGAATTCTTTCAGCTCCTACTGCCTTCACCAAAATGTCTGCTAGCCGGGCACAGTGGACCATGCCTGTAATCCCAGCACTCTGGGAGCCTGAAGCAGGTGGAGTACTTGAGTTCAGGAGTTTGAGACCAGCCCGAGCAAGAGCAAGACCCTTTCTCTAAAACTAGCCAGACATTATGGCAGGTGCCTGTAGTTCCAGCTACTTGGGAGGCTGAAGCAAGAGGATCACGTGAGCCCAAGAGTTTGAGATTGCTGGGAGCTATGACACCACAGCACTCTACCAAGGCAACACAGTGAGACTGTCTCAAAAAATAAAATCAAATAAAAAAGTCTGCTAGCACTGTCAACTAAAATGATGTAAAGACAAAAAGCCTTTCAGTTACAACACTTGGATTTTAAAAGCTTTTTGCCCAAATGGTCGAGGAAAATGGGACATGACTCTGAATGATGGACGACGTTTGCCACCGGTTGTTTCAAGGGACAAAGAGTGTCCGGAGCCAGTCTGCTTCTCTGATCTTTCCAAGGTTGTGTTGGAAAGTACATGTTGGAAAGGGGATGTTTTGCTATTACAGTTTGCAGATGGTCTCAGACAAGGGCCATAGCAAGACTGGAACTGGGAGGACAGCATGGCCCACTGTCATTAAATGAAAACAGCAGAGACAGTCTTCAAGTCTGCCCTGAAATATTCCCAAGCCAACATCTCCTCCAGGGGAAGCTGGGGAAGAATATCCGAAAATGCTCTGATTAATCCACTTCCCAATCAGGTCCCTGATTAATAACGAGGAAAACCTTCATCCCTGGGTCCTGCTCTCTCCAGCAGCTTTGTGGCCTGCCAGACCTTCTTGCCAACTGTCCTTGCAGTTGCCCAGGCATCAGTTTCAAGCAGCGGTTCTCAATCTGTGGATCGAGACCCCTTTTTAACAATGAAAATACATTGCAGCATTAGGAAGGTTGAGAACCACTGCACTGGTTTAAAGGGAAACAGGCTAACCTGACTCCCAACTCTGCAACTGTCTAGTTATACAATCCAGGGAAAGTCAGTTAACCACACTGAGTTTTTATGAACTCATCTATAACATGAAGATAATGTTAGGAGAATTAGGCAGTAACCATTTGTAGAAAGGTCCAGCTTACAGCCTCCATCATAGGCATCTTTCTGCAGTGTCTTCAATGCCATTGAAAAGAAGAATTATTTTAATAGGCAGATAAATGCCCCTTTTAGGTGAGGGAGCCTTTAAGTTCATCCCTTAACTATGAGTGTCATTGATGATCTGCTGTATGTGCTAATGAGAGCTAGGTGGGGAAAATAAAATAACTGACTTAGTTAGGACCTTTTGTCTCCCAGCTGAGGCTACACCCAACTTAAGCTGGCTCAGGAAACAATGCAAGTGGCACATTAGGAAGAGTGATGCTTCATGAAATGGTGAGATGGAAATTGCCACTGAGCGCAGGCAAGGGGCTGGAAGCCAGAGCCGAAAGTCATAAGTAAACCTGATGAATGACGGTCTCCGCCTTCTGTTTCTGTTGGTGCTTGATTCATTGTTTCTTCTGTTTCCTACCAGCTCGTCTCTGCTGCCCAACCCCATGGTACAATATATGCCACATCTCTCATCTTTACCTGTTAGAGGACTAGTCAGAAGCTTACTTAGAAAATGGTATCTGATTCTTCCCACGTGAGCCTGCACTTGGTCTAATCAGCAGGTGGATAGAATCACAGAGCATAACAATGGCTATTAGAGGCTCATGAGCAACATGGATGTAAGGGGAGGGAAGTCCACATTATAGGGTCAAGGTGAATATTTTAAGGAAAGAGAAGAAGGGAGGTTTAGGAAGACATAAGCGATTAAATGTTTCTTGGTTCTCACTCTCCCTAAAACACCATTGAAGGCACAAAGGTGTACATCTAGCTTCAAAGAAGCAGCAATTTCACCTATTTTTGCATGAGAAAGTTGGACGAGATCAATGGTTCTTGACCTTGACTTATTTAAATGACATGGGAAGTTTTTCAAACAACTCAATATCGAGACAACACCTCCACATCAAATAAGCCTGAATCTGTAGCTATGGGATCTTGGTATCAATATTTTTAAAATTTTGTTTAGATGATTCCAATATTTAGCTAAGGTTCATAAACATTGAACAAGATCAGTGATTCTCAAATGAATCACCTCAATGTAGTTAAAATGAAGTTTGTGATTTAATAGGTTCGAGGTGGGGCGTGGGATTCTATGCTGCTCGCAAGCTCCCAGGTTTGGTCAATGCTGCTGATCCACAGATTATTCTTTGAGTAACAAAGGCACTAAATTATCTCTAGTCCTGAGATATTAAGAAAGGGAATATTTATTTCACAAATGTTTGTTTTCTGTACCAGACCTTGTGCTAAACTCTGAAGCAGAGAGAGCTAATACGTTTCTGCCACAGAGAGGTTAACACGTATCCCATGGGGCTTGAGAAACACCAGTGGATACGGCTTTTCATGAGTTGTTTTGGAAAGTCTGTTTCTTAGGGAGTTTGTTTGTTTGTTTTGTTTTGTTGTTTGTAAGAAAACATTCTTACTGAGAAAGCATTTGGCTGCCCTGATAGGAGAAAAGCTGGCTTAAGTCTTGGGCTCAGGGGTGGTGTGTGTGGCTCAGAGAGTAGGGCACCAGTCCCATATACCAAGGGTGGCAGGTTCGAACCCCGCCCCAGCCAAAACTGCAACAACAACAACAAAAATTAAATAAATGAATAAAAAAAATTAAAAAAAAAAGTCTTGGGCTCAGGCAGTTTATCATGGAAAGAAGGGAGGTGTTAATATCTAGCAACTTACGGTAATGTATTCAAAACATGAGGTCTTTGACGAAGAGAGCAATTTAGTTCTGGGCATTAAAAAAAAAACAAAAACGTAGAACCTAGATCTAGAGAAAAGGAAAATGATAGTTATGATGA
>NW_003852546.1:3388065-3395108 GCF_000181295.1 Otolemur garnettii | reverse complement strand
TGGATGCTCCATGACAGAATCTTCTTGATTTCTGCTGGATTTGATGATTAATGAGCAAGCCCATTCTAACAAATCATGAACCTGTTTCAGGAAATATCTGGACCCTCTAGTAACAACAGAAACAAAGTGTTTCCAATGCTTATAGTGTATATTTACATTTCAATAAGCTACTCCACGCCAGCAAAGCATCATGAGTGTGATACATTGTTTCCACATCACAGAGCAGGCATTCACTTAATAGGTGGGAAAAAACCCACGCTCAACAACCGCCTTTGCATTGAGTAAATAGTCCCTGAATTTGATCCAAGTTTCAACACTGCAATTTGGACATAATTCCTGTGTCATTACCTCTTGATGATAAGTTCTAGGTGCTTTTCTATAACATGGCTGCATTTTACACTGAAGCCTGTGATACAGAGGTCAGAGTGTGGCGTTGCTGATGTTAGAGATGATGACTATAGTGTTCGTGGTGGTGGTACTGGACACATTTTCTATTTAAGAACTTTTGTAAATGGTTCCAAAACATGGAGGGACCATGGAGCGTACCCTTAGCAGTAAGTTCTTGTCAGGCTGGGGTAAGAATTCACAAACGCCAACTCCATCCTTGGCCTCTTGTTCATTCCACTAAGGAGTAACTAGAATATTAGCTAGTTTCTAAAGTTTTGTTTTTGGCAAACACATGTGAAAAGAGCAAGAGGCTCAGGATATACAACACACTCTAGCTTCGTTCACGTCTAAGAGAGTGAGCAAGTGTGAGGTCTTGAAAGGGCAACTCCTGAAGCTTTACCAATTTTTCTTTTCTAGCTTATGGTCTTTCCTCCAGGCAGGGAAGGTTAGAACAAGGATTGGTCGTAAAGGAACTGTTTCAGCCTTTCTCACAGATGCATTTCTGCCCCAAAGTTAGCTTCTGCCTTTATAGAGCTACTACACATAAAAGGAGACTATTTAGACAGCCACTTCATGAAGTGTGGTTAGCTGAGGAAGTCAAAGGGCGATAACGGCCCCCACGAAAATGTCATACTTCTCAAACAGCTTCAGTCTTGCTGGCCTTGCAACACCACGTCTGGTCACACTCCAAGCCCACTCCATACTGCAGCCAGGGCGAGCCTAGCCAAACTGCAAATGTGATCGCCTCTCTCCAGGGCGGAAAATTCTCAATGGCTCCCTGTCATCTGCAGAGGAAATCTCAGGCTCCTTACCCTTGCAGACAATGCTGCCTTTTGAGACTTGGTCATAGCTGACCGCTCTATTTTTTCTTCCTTTCTTTTAGCCTTCTATGGAATACTATAACAAAAACAAGTCACATGTAGGTGAAGATGTCTGGGTGATGCCTCTAGACCTTCGTGAGAATGCTGCCTCTGCCTTATTCACCCCCAAACCATTACTAATCCTTAAGGGCTCACCTTACCCCAAAACACTTTCTAGATCACCCTCAGATGAAACCAGAGGAGCCAATTTATGCCCATGTCTATCAGAGTGTGCCATATCTGTGAGTTTTTAAAACCAAGACGCCATCATTATCATCACCACCACTACCTCTGCGAGCAATTATTGAGGGCCTACTAGGTTCCAGCCACTGTTCTAACTGCTTTGCGTGTATTATCATATTTAATACCCATGACAGTGAGAGGAAATTGAAGATGAAATAACCCAACAGAGAAACAAAAGCAGCATGAGCTCCCCAAATATAGCTATGCCTGGCACATAGTAAACACAGCAATAATTTGTTGCTCAATAATTTGTAAAGTTCAATAATTTGTAAAGCTAAATTAATAACTACTTGTTCATTCATTTTTAAAAATAGCCTTTATTTTTAGAACACGCTCACATTTACGATGAAATTGAGAAAATAATACAGAGTTCTCATGTTCCCTCTACCCATTTTTCCCCATTATTATCCTGCATTAATTTTGTGTATTTGTAACAATCGATGAACTACTATTTATACATTAATAGTAAGTGAAGTCCATAGCTTATTAAAATTTCCTCAGTTATTACACTGTGTCCTTTTTCCATCCGAGGAACCCATCTGGGATATCCCGTTGCGTTTAGTTGTGATGTTTCTCTAGGCTCCTCTTGGGTATGGGAAGTTTGTCAGACTTTCCTTGTTTTTGAGGGCCCTAACAGTCTTGAGGAGTACTCATCGGGGATTCTGGATGATTTTCTACAGTAATTTGATGTTTTTCCCATGATTAGACTAGAGCTATGGCTTTGGGGAGAATAACTAGAATGGTAAAGTCCCATTTCCATCATGTCACATCCGGAGGACATACTGATGTTAGGTTTGAACACCTGACCGAGGTCATACTTGTCAAATCTTTCCATTGCAAAATTATTTCTTCCCCCTTTTCATTCTGTACTCCTTCAAAGAAAAGCACTATTTGCAGGTCCAACTTAAGGAGTCAGGAGTTAATCTTTCCCTTTCTTGAAGGCAGAATATCTAGATAAATTATGTGGGATACTACAAAGGAGATTTGTCTCCTCTCTTCCATTTATTAATTTATTCAATCATTTATTTAGACAAGTATGAATTCACGGATTTTTTTTATACTTTGCCTTTTTATCCAACATCAGTTAATCTCATTGCTCCAATTGTTACAGCTTTGCGGACTGGGTATTACTTCCACTGGCCCATGTTCTTTTGACCAGAGCCCTCCAATGTGAGGGTTTTTAAATATCTATTTGAGCACGTCCTCACTGTCTGGTCCAGGCTCATCATGCCTATTTCCTGCCCCATTCCTAGAGTTGGCTATTTTGAGAAGTCCTGGTTTCTTTTATTGGAGAATAGTATCAGAAACCAAGACCTGAAACTATCCGTGCTCATTATTACTGGAGTATTGTTTCTTTATAGGACTTCTGAGCTGACAGAGCAAAGCAAACAAACATATATGGATATGTGGGTGTGAGTATATATGTATGCACAGGAATCCATAAACATTTCTATCTGTCATTACAATAGCATCTATGTCATTGACCACCCAAGGAGCTGTAACAAACTGGTCAACATATGGGGCTGGTCAACATAAGGAACTAGGCCTACTGAACTGATATGTACAGGTACCTGTCCAGTCTCTGAAAATTAGATCAACTTAAGAAGGTTGTCAACTATGGAGTTTCTACTATGTCATATCTAGAAGGTGGTTACTGTAGAAAGGTGGTCATTTATGGAGGTGCCACTGTATTTGCATCTATCTTAAGCTATACATGAGTTTCGGATGTCTCCAACTTTAACACACTACTGTGTGAATCATGCTAGTCTCCTCCCCTTGCTTATCTATAAATTCCCACTCCAATAGAGGGAAACCTGTCTCCCCCCACCTGCCATCCATTGCCTTAATTGCTCCATTCTGGTATGGATGCGTAACACTATCCGAATTGTGAGAACTGTGAGCCTAGAACCCTGTGGAAAACAACCTTATCACCTGAGTCCAGTGCTTCTGTGAGGCTTCCTTTGCCCTTAATCTCGTAGACTTTACCGCTCTGCTAAGTCGCTTAGGTCAGCATCTTTTCCTTCCAACCTCTTCAGGGAGTTTGCTTTAGACATTTGTAATACAGTCACAGTCTCCTGTCACTCTCTTCCTTTCTTCCCAGGAATCCTCTGATTTCCTAAATGATTTTAGTCATTTTTTTTTAGACTTTTATTTATTTACTTTTTATTCTTGTTGCATTTTGGCTAGGGCTGGGTTCAAACCCTCCACCCTTGGTATATGGGGCTGGCACCCTACTCATGGAGCCACAGCCACCACCTTTAAATGATTTTTAATGTGCAAACATTAAGGTTTATTCTTTGTGCAGTATGCATCTTTTGTTCATTCATTTTTTATCACCTATAAATTCCCTACTCATTCATTGTTTATATCATTCTTGTTTCACACCTACACACACGCATACACACATACACACACACAAAGAAGTTTAATTAACTGACATTTAGAAATGACTCTAACATGGCATTTAAAATCAAACAAAAAGATTAGAGTCTAAAGAGAAGAAAAGAACAGGATACCCTATGGGGCTTGGCAGGAGACTATCGCTGCAGGGAAGAACTGAAGTTAGCTCAGAGTCTCCTGGCTGCCAAGCGAAGGAGGGAAGGACAGCAGCCTCTAGAACAGACAATTCCTTTTCTGGACACAGACACTGAGTAGCTGTTCTAATAGCTCTACAGGAGGGTGAAATGGGACTCGGCAACATTGACTTTGGCTCTACACACAGACTTCCAGATGAAAGATGTTTAGCTTTGACCCATAAGTTCAGAGAAAGTTGCATTTCAAATTTCCTGTGGTTGCTCCAGGAATTTTCCCTCAAGAAGTTCTCATAGGTGCAGTAGATTCACTGCCAGCCTTTGAGAGGGGAAGGTTTATCCTATCCAGCATCATGAAGGACCCTGGAACACTGATTTCACATTTACATTTGCAGAATCCTTCTGTTTGTTCTTCTCATTCTGATGTCCACCTGGGTATTCTGCCATTCCCATTTTTTAGATCAGCAAGCTGAGGGTCAGAGAGGGCTTGACCTGAAGAAGACACAGTACTCAGTTTCGGCTTCTTGCTTCTCCTCCCTTCAGCCCCTCTGAGTGACTCTTGCCATTTCCATTCCCAGACTCCTTTGGAGACAGCGCCCCAGATACAGCCAATCTCTGGTGACAATCTGAAGCTATGAAGAAGCACTTCCTCGTTCCTGACTCCTGCAAAAATCTACTTTAAAGGGCCTGAGGTTTCAAGATGGACTTGAAAATTACCCGGAGGCTTGCTAGATTCAGATATCATTTCAAGGAAACGTGAAGTGGTCTTTGGCTTACATTGACAAAGGGAGCTGATGGTTTGTTTTGCTTTTCCAAATAGTTCTCCACATCAATGTTTTCTTCTATCTAACACAAGTTTTCAAATACCCAGAAACTGCGAAATAAGGAACGATCTGCCCAGGTGCAGTGGCTCATGCTTATAATCACAGCACTTTGGGAGGCCAAGGCAGGAGGATTGCTTGAGGACAGGAGTTTGACAACAGCCCAGGCAACATATCAAGACCTCATCTCTACAAATGAATGAATTAATTAATAAAAGCTTCTGAGCAGTCAGAGCAGGTGGAGTTCTTTCTGTTCCCTCTTTATTTACACATACTGACTCAGAGGTTTGTCACCTTCATTTTATACACGATTCAAATCTCTATGATTACCTAATATTTAGACACACGGCATTTGATTTAATAAAAACAGTAATTGGAAAGTCAAGAAAGTAGGTAGTAGGCCAGGTGTGGTGGTTCATGCCTGTAATCCCAGCACTCTGGGAGGCAGAGACAGGTGGATTGCTTGAGCTCAGGAATTCAAGACCAGCTTGAGCAACAGTGAGACCCCATCTCTATTAAAAATAGAAAAACTACCTGGACATTTTGTCAGGCACCTATAGTCCCAGGCACATGGGTGGCTGAGGCAGAAGGATCCCTGGAGCCCAAGAGTTTGAGGTTGCTGTGAGCTAGGATACCATAGCACTCCACCCAGGCCACAGAGTGTGACTCTCTCTCAAAAAAAAGGAAAAAAAAAAAAGAAAAAGAAAGTAGGTACTAGCATAATTATGTAGTAAGAATTTAAACTAGGAAACCATTTGAGAACACTTAGTTCAGGGGAAAAGTGTCTCTGTGTGTCTCAATTGTCCCGCCATCATTAGTTCATTTAAGCACAGCGACATAAACTACTCATAAACATGTTCCTAAATTATCTTTGAAAAATTCCAATAACATGTGTACTCTACTTGAAATAGTTCAATGTTCTGTTGTGCACATTTGAAAATGTGCACACTCAAAAAACACTCAAAATGTTTAAAATAAAGTAAGTAAAGCTTTCAGTGTTCAATGTAGGAAGGTCCTAGATCTAGGTAAAGCAAGATTGCCCAGTATAATTCATTAACTCAATAAACATTTACTGTGTATAAATTGTACAGCAGGAACTAGGGATAGAGAAATAAATAACATTGATCCCTGTCTTCAGGAAACTCAACATCTAATTTAAGGATCTATCTCCGGGGATCTGGATTGCTAAGATTTTTATGGCATAAAAGTCCGATGGTTAAATCCTTTCTGCTCTGTGAGGCTTTCAGGGCTCCTAGAGGTAAGAAGCACTGAATCAAAGCCTGGGAGTTTGAGAAAAAGCAGCAGGATTTGTGTATTAATGAAAAAAGGAAGGAAGAAGGGAGGGAGGAAAGAGGGAACTCTGCTACCCTGCTGGATTTTGGCAAATAAAAAGAAAAGTCTTATCCAAAAACTTCCACTCTGTGGTTCCACGTAAACTTAGCCAAGTGCTAAATATAGAGAAGTAATTTTATAGATGGCATCTCACCCATGATTAATACCTTAGCAATGAATATGCTATTACCCCAACTTTGTAGAGCAGAAAACTAAGGCCATAGAATCTGGGATACTCACGCTCAGATCTTGGCAACCAATTATTAGTGGGACTAGATATGAGTCCAGGCCTGTGTTATTTGGTAAGAAATCCCAGGCACTCTCCACTTTCCTGTATTACCTTCAACCAAAGGAGGTGGGACCGTACAGAGAAATGTCTACAGAGAGCAAGATAGAGAGGGGTTGGGAGTAAGGGAAGAAAAGGGAGGGATGGAGTGAGGAAGAGAAAAGAAGCTAATTCCTCATTCATCATGATGGGGTTTCGAATAGATCCCTGCATTATGTGGCCACTCAGGAAATAGGGGTATGGCACACTCAAACTGGGTAACTTAAGGAGAGTTTAATAAGAAGGCTATTTACTACTAGAAAAATAGCATCAAGTAGGGAAACCACATGATGCTATATCTCTAATAAATATTCTTATTAGTAAGAAGAATAAGAAGATGTGGTAGGGCAGGCAGTAACCTGGGGACTAGTAAAGGGGAACTGAGACTGGGATTTGGTGTTAGAGGTAGAGGAAAGAGAAGGGAGGAGGGGAAGGGAGAGGAAGAGAGGGAAAGGAAGAGGAGAGGAGGGGAGGAGGGAGGAGGAGAGGGGAAAGGAGAAATGGAGGGGAGGGGAGGGAAGGAGGGAGGAGGGGAGGGAAGAGG
>NW_003852546.1:3383885-3387327 GCF_000181295.1 Otolemur garnettii | reverse complement strand
CTCTCGGTCCTTTGATGAAGTTCCCCTTTGGCTAATCCCGGCAGGAAGGTGGAGGGTGAGGAAACCCCCTGGTGTAGACTGTAGAGGTCAGATGCAGGGAAGAGTGGAAAGGGAAGTGTATTTCTAAACAGGGAAATAGAATATGCTCATTCCAGCCACATATATCCAGTCCAACATGGAACCCGCCCAGCTCAGCATCAAAGGACACTTTCCCAGTCCAGTCAGCCACAATTCCCTGATCCTTGCTAGCAAGCCTTCTAGGTAGCTTAGAGTCATTGATGAGAATTTGCCCTCCTTGCTCCATCCCAGACTGTACCTTGTTCCTTCTTCTTCTTCAGAAGCTTCAACCATGTGATTCTAGCAATGCCTTATCATTTTTTTGAAAGGTGATCTTAGTTCGTGTTTGCTGGAACCACTGCACAGATAATGCTTTGTGAATTAAAAATTCCAGAGAGACCTATATATTGTCAGGAAAAATGTTCCTGACATGGTTGTAGACATCTCCATGTCTTACCAACTAGGCTGGGTGGTTTAGACAAGCTGGAGCTCAGATCTCACCCATGTGAAATAGGAATAATGAAGTTATCGCCTAGGATGGTAATTTTGACAGTCTAAGGGCACAAAAAATGTATCAAAAATGTGTTGCATGATTCACAAAAGGGTGAGGATTTTTTGGCTTTATTTATTATTTTGGAAGACATCATAGTGCTCAAGAGATTAAGAACCACATCAGGAAAAACCTTGACTTTGGAACATGACTTTGGAACTTCCTAAAGCTACATGACAATGATTAAACATCATAATTTTTCCAAATGTCAGTTTCCTTATCTATAAAATGGGAAAAAGTATAGCACCTACCTCACAGACTATTAGCTGTTTCATAATATTCAAGAAGGATAACTGTGGGAATTGATTATTGGTGCATTTTTCATGGATGCAAAGGATGCCTTCAGAGCAGCGGGCAGGTCTGTAAGTTATTCATTAATTTAACAGCACTTATTGTTCATGATCAGACTCTCAGAGTTAGGATTTAGCTGGAGACGGACATGAGCAAGCCTCTCTCCTTCCACTGAAACCACAGTGGTAAACAAAATTAAACTCCTGAGTATTGCTCCCTCCATTCTTCCTGAATTTTGTTTCCCCAAGCTTCAGAAACCATTACTTTAGCTTTATGATTTTGGATGTGGGCTGATTGAAATCACTGGTCTGGAAGTCAAAGGGGTTATACCATCCCCATCTCTGCTGCCAACTTGCTGATTGACTCTACAAACCAGTAAATGTGTCTGGGTCTTATCAAACTTCTTAGAGGATAGAGAAAGAGGGAGGGGAGAGAGAGAAGGAAAGGAGGGAGGGAGGGAGGAAGGGAAGAAAGGAAAGAAAGAAAGAGGGAGGAAAGGAAAGAGGGAGGATTGGAGGGAGGGAGGGAAGGGAGGGAGGGAGGGAGGAAGGAAGGAAGGAAGGAAGGAAGGAAGGAAGGAAGGAAGGGTTGACTCATCAGAAGACCTGGTAAAAGTTTCCATTTCAAAGATTCTAACGCCATCAACCACTCTTTGAAAGTAAATCCATTTGCTTCTGGTAGTCCTTCACCACTCTCCTATATGAAAGGTGTTCAACGTACAAAAACAAACACACAAATATCTAGCAACTGCTATGCTCCTGATACCAGCCCTACATCAAATAACTTTTGAGCATTTTCTGAAACAAAGGCTACTATCCAAAATTAATTCCCCAGACCAACCACACACACATCTGTCTCCAGCAGAGTGGAAGCAACTAACAGGAATCCACCTTGATTCAATTCTGAAATGAACCTAAAGGCACTGGGGTTCCATATGGATTCGCACCCAGGAGCTGTGATTTGTACTTAATTTCCTAAAATGGGAAGGGAGGATTAGTTGAATGAAGGACTTCAGTATAAAGGGCAGCCCATAGGTCTTCTTGGCTAATGTCTGCTGTTTTCCCAGTTATTAAAGGGAGTGGCGGGGCCAGAGTTGTTTCCCCCTTAGAAAAAGGAGGGGGACGCACTGCAGATAAGAGGCGCCTGGGTGTTTGGCTTTTGGAAATGGAAATAGAATTGCTATATACATGTCAGCTTGATCTGGGAAGCCTGGCAATTCTTCCCCCTCCCTCATCTCTTAATTCTCATTACTGCCAGACCGAGATCTATCTGTCTGTTCTGAATTCCCTGTGCAAGAAAGGTTTCCTTGGGAGGAGGGGAGAAGTGGCCTTATTTTACCAGAAGAAGGCTATTATCTTGCAACAGCTGTTTATAGTTAACTGCAGCCCATACTTAAAGCCCAAATGCTGGAGTCTTATTTAGTGCCTGTGGATTTGCTGTGATGAGGGAGTCAGGCTTAACTCTTTCTTCCCCTGCAGCTAATGACTCTGGTGGGGATGGGGTGGAGAGAGTCTGCGTGCGCACAGAGAGGGACGGAGAGGACGGCTGAATCATGCAATAGGACAGACAGCTGTTTCTAACTAGTGTGAATATTGAGGTTTGAGGATGATAGAGCTGTGTTGAGCACGCTGGATGCATTATTCCAGTTCATTTCCATCAGAGTGCTCTGATTGAGAGAGGATTTTACCTACGTCTCAGGGCAGGAAAAGGAGACTCAGGCAATGGCTGTCAGGATCCAAATCCGGAACAATTAAGCTGCAGATCCCAGAGCTTGTAAACTCCAAGAATTAGGCTGAATCATGCCTCCTTCTGTTCATTCAGAAGCATTAGCTGGGGATATTCTCCGTGTCCGGCATTGTTACTGGTCTGTCACGAGGAGAGGGTCTGTCTCCCCGCCACAGTACTCTCAGGATGGCAAGAATGTCACACTGAGGATTGAGAAAAGCCGTGACAACTACAGAAACATCTCATGCTGTCTAGGGCGGAGAGAGGAGACCACAATCCAGAGGAATGGAGGGAGAGGGCGGACAGCGTTTTCCCTAGGGAAGCTTGTTTCCAGAAGAGAACACAGCTGCTGAAATACATACACGCAAACGTACACACACACATACACATGTGCATTCCAGAGAAAGTGTGACTCAGAGAACTGATTCGGAGGGGGCCGTGAGGGCCCCACCTTGGCTGCCCTGCCACAAGCCCAGACTTGCTTCTACAAGTGATGGACAGCAAGGGGGTCAGATTTGAGTTCTAGAACGGTCTCTCTGGTTGCAGTGGGAACAATGTTGGGGAGGGGGAAAAAAGGGTGAGAGAAGTTAGGGCTAGGGACATGGGCGGTGGGACTGGATTCAAGACATGTGTGGCAGCCAGAAGAACAGAGGGTGTTCAGTTTCCTTGTCTCTAAAAACAAGAGAGGTTAAGTTTCCCAGCAGGAAGTTGGAAAAGGCTTTGCTGAAACCACTAACCCAACCCCAAATGACATACATTCCTGAGGGTTACAGCGCTCATCAGTGGTGTTGGGGGCGGCACTGAGACTGCACCAACACA
>NW_003852546.1:3382553-3383759 GCF_000181295.1 Otolemur garnettii | reverse complement strand
CACACACACACACACACACACTTTTATTTTCTCAGCACGTCTGGAATTTTCGCTCCCCCTTTGTTTGACTCCAGCATCTTTCCTGATGACAAAGAAAAGCAAAGATTTTGAAACCCATCGTTGAGCACAGAGAGAGGCGGAGTCAGGGGGGTGTAGGGGAAAGTTGGCCAACTCCGAACTTTATTCTTCGGCTTGGTACCCAACAACTCGCAGTGGGAAAGAGAGAGTGGCTTGCCAAAGGGCTCTGTGTGACTGGGCTAAACTACAAGAATATGTAAAGTTCAAGATGAAAAGGCAGCCTGAAAACTGAGCTGGGAGCTGACCGAGCTTGGGAAAGGAGACTTCACAAAGAAAAGTGCTTATTTGCAAACTCGTCTCTCCGCAGTAAGGCTCCCAGGACCTCTGGCAAAGGGAATTCCTGGACACAAGCCTTTCCATTGAGCTGTTAGGGATCTGCGGTTAATTGCCTCTCTTGCCAGCTCCCTTCTCCAGCCAATCTGTGGGGCGGTCTGCAGAGGTCTGGGGTAGAGGTTTTGCCATTTTAATTCCAACATCCAACAAAGTTAAAGTCCTATAACCACAGGGCTGGAAAGATCTTTGCTTCTCCTTCTCCTCTGAATTCCTGACTATCCAGTGTCAGGAGAGGTGGATCACACAATCCAGGAAGAAGGGCCAGGCCTCCCCCGGAGAAGGCAGCATCTGCTGTGTGGGGGCAGCAGGTGATCCACCAGCCTGGGGTGCCCCTCACACTGTGAGCAGAGTCCAGGGGGTCCTTACTGCCACTCAGCACAAGGGTCTGACCAATAGCGTGACTGTATTTGAGCCACAGATGTGCTTCCAGCAGCCAGATGAGCTAAGGCCACTCTGTTTCGGGCTTCCATGGTTTTACATCAAAACAAACCAAAAACAAAAATGTTCCTGAAAAGATGTATTAGTCAGGGTTCTCAAAAAAAAAAAAAAAAACCCAGAAAGAAATATATAAGGTATTACAAAAGTCATGCATAAGTCAGTTGCCATACACAGGGGGAAATGGGAAATTGTAGCCAAGTCTACCTTCATTTACAAAATATGCATTGCAAAATTTTAGGAAGAGGTGGCCAACATGTAGAGAATATCTTGTAAATATTCTGTAAAATTTTGTAATGGATATTGTCTATCTATAGAGAAAGATTTTAAGGAATTGGCTCATGAGATTGTAAGAAATGC
>NW_003852546.1:3381597-3382044 GCF_000181295.1 Otolemur garnettii | reverse complement strand
TATTAGTCAGGGTTCTCCAAAAAATACGGAAAAACATATATGCATATACAGTGTGTCCCCAAGGTAGCCTATACAATCAGTCACCAAACACAGGGAAAATGGAAAATTGGAGCCAAACTTACCATTATTAGTAAGTACCTTATTATTATTATTATTATTTGAGACAGTTTCTCACTGTCTCCCTAAGTAGAGTGCTGTGGCATCACAGCTCACAACAACCTCAAACTCTTAGGCTTAAGCAATTCTCTTGCCTCAGCCTCCCAAGTAGCTGGGACTACAGGCACCCACCACAATGCCTGGCTATTTTTTTTGTTGTAGTTGTCATTGTTTTTAGCTAGCCCGGGGCAGGTTTGAACCTACCAGCACAAACATAGGTGGCCCTCACCACTGAGCTATGGGCACTGAGCCTCTAAGTACTTACTTGTACCTTCATACATTCTCCACCAG
>NW_003852546.1:3334143-3381291 GCF_000181295.1 Otolemur garnettii | reverse complement strand
TATCTTTAATAAGAATCACTCATCACAGGACCATAATAAAAACTAAAACCTCTTCACTATGGGAAGGCAGGGTAGGGGCATGTCTGGTTGAGAGGGTCATGTATCAGAGGATTATGTATCACAGTAAATATTTAGATCTACCTGCATCCCAGATAGATATTTTTATTCCTAACATCGGCTGTCTTGTGCCTAATCCAGACTTCTCATCCATTCCAAACTTAAAAGCAAATCCTTAAATTCCAAGTAGACAAAAGAAGCCAGGACTCTGCTTTTAGACCATGGATCTGATAACTGGCATGAGCCCTGGGCAGGGCAGCCATGGAGGAGTTCAAAAACTTTACCTTTTGTTGTTGTAGTTTCTTTTTATGTTTTCCCTCATTTTAAATCAAGAGATAACAAAAGGAGGGTGAGTCCTAGGGAGACATAAATTCAAATTAAAAAGTTACAAATAAAATATGTTATTTTATCTTTTGCTGAAGAATAATACATCAGTGTCTCATATTCTTTCATGTGGCTTGGCCTGAGAGTCAGCTCACATAAAGGGAAGGGAAGCCTGCCCTTGGGGCTGGGGGCAAAGGTCCGCGCTGGGCTTTTCTGGACCTCTAGTTGGCGTGTTCAACCCCATTTTCTCTATTTGCCTAAGAAGCAGTCTTATTTGTCAAGATACAAGTGCAAGTTCATGGAGTAGGCCCTTGACTCAGGTAAAGGGTATGTCCTAAAACTCTTGAAAATTAATCTCCCTATTCATTCATGCAGCATGCCATCCACACCAGAGTTCAGTAAAACAGAGCTAAAAAATTGAAGGGAGTGACCCTGCTAGACCTTTAATAAGAATCACTGATCACAGGACAAGAAAAAAAAGCTAAAACCACTTCTCTGGGGTGTTGGAAGACAGGTTAGGGACACATCAGGTTGAGGGGGTCATTCAATTATGTCTGTGTCATAGTAAATATTCAGCAACCTGGCATATGATAGTCCCTCTGGGCCTCATAACTATGGACAAAACTGACTTACCTCTGCTGATGCCAGAACACAACACTTCTCAAATACCTTCCCCTGGGTGTGACCACTGGTCAGGGATCTCCTCAAATTTGTAATTCTCCTTCCAGCTCCCCTTGCCATTGTGGTGAGCAAATCACTGCTTTAATTTCGGACTTGATGCCTTTCTCCTCCGTTGGATGAGGACTTCCATAAGATCAACGTCTGCATCTCAGACTATGGTCCACATGGCATGAACATTCATTAAGTGCATAAACATCAACCAAGCTATAGCGGGAGCACTCCATCCCTCAGATGTGACTGGGTATTTCCATCCATTTGATGATGTCCTTTTCAAGGTGACACAGATATGAATAAAGCTTTCACGTTGTCATCTTTTCCCTTTCTTCCAATGGGGTATCCATGGTGAAAAATTGCTCCATTCTTTCAGGAATATTTAGAGGCTGCCACATACATGAGACCCCTGTCCACCGCCACTACTTCTTAGGAGATTAATTCCAAGAAAATTGTCTTCTGTGTTTGTACAAAAGTCAACTACACATCTTTTATCTTCCTTTTCTATAAAATGTTCCAAACCAGAGGGAAAAAATTCCTTGTGTTTCTGGTTTTCTCTACATTTATTTTGCTCTTTCAAAGGAAGAGTGTTTGGAAGCATATTTAAAGGCCATGGTGGCCAAAGCCCTCTGTAATTGCATCTCCCTCTGTCACTTTGCCTTCTTCATTTCTCACCCCCTCCCACTAGTACACACTAAATGCCCCACTCCACCCTTGTGCAAAGATAGAGAAGTGGTGATGAGGCTTCAAGGCTTGGAGGAGGCACTGGGACTAGACGGAGAACAGGGCAGACGCGGTCTTAGCCCTCATGAGTTTACACTTGACTGAGGACAGGAGGAATTCAGCAGGTGCTTTGGGGACAGTTAACAAAGATGACTTTAAAAGTTTTTAAGAGGATAAATAAAAGATTTTGAGTCTAACATGTCAGAGCAGGGCAACTTATGAACAGGGGGACAGTAAGCTGACAATTAAAGGAATCAGTAGGAGTCACCCAAGTAAACAGAGGTGGGTTGGGGAGACGGTGACAGGCAGAGGAAAGAGTGGTTTAAAAGACCCAGTGTTCAGAAAGAACATTTCATGTTCCAGAAAATGCGAGAAACTAGAACACTGGCAGAAGAAAAGAGTTATCCCAACCCAGCATACAGACATTTTTGTTTGTTTGCCTCTATCTTTTTCACTTTGCTGTTACCTAGGTCTTAAATGGTCTAGTATATACTTGGTTCAGTAATATGATATTCCTAATCTGAGAGTTTGCCTAACATTTCCTCTGCTGGAATTTCTTCTTTCCCTATAACCCTTTAATAAATGTCTACTATGGTGCCCATCTATTTGTATTTCTTGTTTTTAATTTCAGATTAACATATGGGTATGAACAAGTAGGTTACATTGTTCATGTTTGTTAGGTAAAGTCCAAGTTGTAGTTGAGTCCCTCACTGAGGAGGTATGCCATATACCATTGCAGTGCCCCTGTTAGGTGAAAGCTAAACATGTTATTTTATCTTTTACTAAAAAATAATATGTCACCATCTCATACTCTTTCACATGGTTTGGCCTGAAAGTCAGCTCACATAAAGGGAAGGGAAGCCTGCTCCTGGGATTGAGGGTAAAAGACCACACTGGACTTTTCTGGACCTCTAGTTTCTGTTCAGACTCCATTTTCTCTATTGGCCTAAGAAGCAGTCTTATTTGTAAATAAGCCCCCCTCCCTCTACTTGAATTTAACTGTGTTCTTTTCCCCCTTGGGTGGCAATGCAGTTGTTCATCTGCTAGTTTGACTTTAGTATTGAGTACATTGCATGCTTGTATTTCTATTCTTGTGATTTTCACTTAGACGAACACTCTCCAAATCCATCCCGGTATACACAAAAGATGTGAAGTCTCCATCTCTCTTTATGGCTGAATAGTATTTCAATGGTATACATATATCATAGTTTATTTATCCACATCTGCGTTGATGAACACTTGGGTCATTTCTACATTGTGGTGATTGTGATGTACATCTAGTGTGCTGTGATGTACATTCTAGTGCAAATATCATTATGGTAAAAGGATTTTTTTTCTTTTGGGTAGATACCTAGTACTGGTATTTCTGCTACAGTACTGTGCCTTCTATATTGATGTAACCTCAGTATACACATGCTTTAGTCTCTGGACTTAGATAGTGGCCAGTGCGGAGAGAAACTCACTGCTTTTTCCAAAGCAAATTGAATTCAACTGTAAGATTCATCAACCTTCAATGAGGACAACATCCCATGAGGCTTCTAGTTCATAATCACACCCAATAATGGAACATTTTCATCTGAGTTTCTGACAACCAGGCTTTCTATCTTATTATTGTCTTCACAAAGCCCACAGAGGGCAAAGAGTGTAAGATTCTGAGCTCAGAACTATCTATGAAAGAACACATTGGAAGAAAAGTTTAACTCGGGTAAGAAGATTAATAATCTGAGTCATTAAGAAGATGTAAGAGAGGAATGAAGCTGGACTAAACAAAGCCATGTCTGATGAAACATTATTTGATATCAAAGGCAAGTTACAGGCAGTGGGACTGACATTGGGTTTATAAACAACACAAAGTTTCATGGATATGGGAAGTGGGGAAGTCATTCACAGAAAGATGCAAACACAAAATGTAGGTCAGCACTGAAGATCTGAGAACATTCTAGAAGGTTGCTGTAAACGTGGGTTCCTAGGTGCAGTAACTGAGGTCCTTGCTTGTTCCTTTGATCCAGCTTTCACCGCGTCAGCTGGTCCTGGTCTCGGTTCCTATAACAGGTCCTCAAAGGCACGCATGAGATAACAATAGTAACAGGAATGACAGTAGCCACAACAATAAAACTAGTGCATTATTTAAAAAATGTCAAAAAAAAATGTCTTCCCCTCTGTGAACTGGTCTTCCTCCTTTGTAAGATACAGATCACAATGTTCATCCTGCTCAGGTCTGAGTGTTGTCATGAGAAAGGGACTTAAAGTGCAATGTAGAATCTACACACAAAGGATTATTGGAAGGAGAGGCATCACGTCATGGTAGAAAAGCATTATTTTTCACTTAGGTGAACGTGAAGCCAACCTCACTCTGTTCTGTTCATTCCTTTATTCAATCTTGTGTTCATTCCTTAATCATCAAATGTTCATTCTCTGATTTTGCTTAGAAAACCCACTAACTATCATGAATAATACATCATACTTTCTGCTTACCACGAAGAATGCTTTAAAGAGTTGCCAAGAAGAGAAACTTTGACTGTGAGTCAAGGTACACAGTCCTTTGATTTAGAGCTTGTATTTGAAATCACAGTTTGTTTGCTGTTTTCATACCACATAGTATGAAAAGATATTTTTTTCCTTCCATTTGGCTGTCCTGGGGCATCTTGTTGGATGTCAGTGTCTACAATTCAGGAATGCAGTTGTCTACTTTTTTTTTATGATACCCACTGGAGCCACCCAGTAGGATTTTTGGCTTTGACAAATAGTTTATATTTTATCTTAGGGTATGCTTTCCAAATTGCAAGAATTCCATCCAAGAGTTTTTGGGAAAGTGTGGTAACAAACAATGTGACATCTAATTTTGTTTATCTGGCTACCATATTAGACCTTGAGCATAGAATGCTAAGTAAGAAAGGCCTGGTCCCAACACCTGCTACCTTCCTGTAGCTTAGCGCCTAAAAGAGAAAACAAAATGTCCTGAAAGTGATTAAGTAAAGTGTGATGAGTGTTGAATAGGGGAAGAAGAGGAGTGCGGGCAGAGAAAAGAGAGGGCTCCAGTTATCACATCAAGTTGGCATTCGGAGCCCAGCATCTAAGGCATGGTGGTTATTACCATACCCTGCGGTTCAAATCTTACCTCTTCACCTTGCTAGCTATGTGACTCTGGACAAGTCATATAACCTTGATGTGTCTAAACTTCTTCATTTGCAAATTCTGAAAACACATTGCCCAATCCTGTGGCATTTTTGTGAACATCAGACGAAGTCAGACATAAAAAGCTCTTAGAAGAGTGCACGGCTCATGTAAGAACTGCATAAATGTCAGCAATTATGAACATGATTATTGCTGCTGCTGCTAATGCTAGCTGTGTAATTTCAAAGGCAACTAAGCACCCAGAGCCTCCAGTTTCTCATCCATAGAACAGGGATACTAATATCTACACTGCAGGGAGATTATTAGCTGCAGTGATAAGTGGAAAGCACGTGCATCCTCTAAGGATCTCACAGACGCTCAATAAATACTATCTGGTATTGATGGTGGCAGTAGTTCAAACCTCATGGGATGCCTTGACCTGGACTGTTGTCCTAACCTACTATTTCCTTCTATATTTGTAAATACTGAGACTTTCTCCTCCAGGTTTGGCTAACAGGCAACAAAGTTTAGGTAAAGGAAAAGTCAGGGGTACTACTGTCACCCAAACATAAAAATGGGCCACCCTCATCAGTTTTCAGTATCCTTTGCTTATCAAGGACCATGTTAATGAGCCCAATGCTACCCAATGACAACACATTTCCCTTAGAGTTGCTTGGATGGTGCTTTGAAATCTCCCACTCTGGACAATTTTCTATGTCTTTTGCTCTGAGTGTCACACTCAGTGGCTAAAAAGGTCAGTCACCAAGTGGAAGTAGACACAGGGAGGAGACTCTTGTGCCAACACCTTCAAAGAGAGTCGCAATGACCTTTCCATGGCTCCCCTTGGGCTTTCCTGATATGAGTCTGGGAGGCAGAGACTGGGCTGCTTGCTGTTAAAGGATCCATCACCCAGCCATTGTCCCAGGTCCCATTAAATAGCTGACACCATTAATCTGTGCTACTTTACTTCTCATTATGCAGAAATGTGCTCTTGATCAAAAGTCCCCTTGTGTAGCAGCCTGATTCATTACCAGTAGCTGTGGGCCACACACCAGAAATTCATAATCAGCTGACATTACCCACCCAGATCATTCTCAGCATTGGGAGAGCTCAGAACTGTCCGTCATTGGGAAGGCACAGCCACACAGGACGTGACCTGCAGAGCGCCCTGAGAGGTAATACAATGGAATGCCCTTTTGCAGAAGGTTAAATTTAAGGAATGAACTACTCTCCCTTGTGCATGTTTGGGTCATTTGGAGAACGTTCTAGTATAAACCCCACATGGGAATTAAACATGCTACAATTTAAAGACAGAAAGGAACTAGGCTAGGTAGACACAGCTTCCGTGACACCAAGATACTATCTCAGGGACACGAAGCCCCTGCTAAAACACAGAGACACTTCTTCCATGAGCTTACACACTTCGGAGTTCACTGCCCTTTCTCTAACATCCAAGTTTCCCTTTACCACTCACTGGGTGTGTGATCTTGGTCCAGTCACTGACATTCCAGCCTCAGTTCTTTGCTCTCTCTCTAACTACCTCATGCAGGAGTGACAGGGATTGAATAAAAGACTCAGAGTGAAAATATGTTATGATTTTATCTTTTCTCTGGGCCATATATTTTTAGTGGACTAGCCAGATTCTTTGAAGAAATGGGGCACTGATAGATCTGTTAATAAAACTAATACCTACCTAATTCCCTGACAGATTATCAGCTGTCCAATACCGTGGTACGTGCTTTGAAGCCGTTGTAACATTTTCAAACAGTCACAACCACATGGTGACATTATGGGAATTAAATAATAAAATGCTTAAAGCATAGTAATCCCTTAATAAATGATATCCATTCACAACCATTAGTGATATCATTAACATCCCTGCTAAACACTCCATAAAAATAGTCGTTGTGTTTCTGTTTGAGCATCTCTTTCCTGGAGTCCTGTGTTCCAATTCCAGACCACTCCGACTATTGGGTGAACCTGCTGAAACTTGGGCTAGAATCTGCACCTTTCCACTTCAAAACTACTGTTTACACATTTGCCCTCTTGCTGTAGAGAATGAGTCTAATTACTTCCATAAGGAAAAAAAAAATCCTTGTCTAGTTTCGTCTAAAAAAAGTCTTATCTTCCAGTTATATCCTGCATGACTTAAACTTTACTCGTAAATACATCATTGAAAACTGAACATCTTCCACATTTGGGGGCTTCACACAGAGGAAACAGTGGAGAACAAGCTAAATAACTTTTCTGTCTAATAAAGCGAGAGGGAGCCGGCAACAAGCAGATACCTGGGCACGTTCCTCCCTGTTGAAACAGATGTTACTGTTTTGCCACATTTGCTCCAATTTTCTTTTAAGGAATAAACCACACAGGGTGACTGAAACCCTGCCACAATGTCCCTCTGCCTCTCTGCCCTTCCCACAGGTGGCCAGTATCTCTCATAAGTAACTTTTTTGTGTATTTTTTTTTCTCTTTGAGTACATATGGATGTCTCCACAAATAATATGGAGTGCTGTAAGCATTTAAAATTTCCATAAATGTTTCCATACTGTGCATATAATTTTGTACCTTACTGTTTGCACTTCACATTACACTTTAAAGAGTTATCTATGTTGATATACATACGAATTCATGCTAATTATTGTATAGCAATCCACTGTCTGAGTTAGCCAGTTTTTTTGCTCAATCCTTCAAAAACAATACTTAATTACGAGTTAGTTAGGTTGATTTCATTTTTTGGAAATTAAATGTATGTGTATATATATGTATATGTGCACTATATATACACACACATATATACATATACACACACACGCCTTGTCCTAATATACACACATGCACTCTCCTTATTTGCATATATGTATAAATTTCATATAAATCGGTACATGGAGTAGGTGTGCCATAGAATGTGTACCTCTATGGCCTTATTAGACATTCATAGATTTTTCTCCCAAGTCACTATGCCAATTTATTATCAGAAGCAATGCATGAAATCTTGTATTTGAACTCAAACAATTTATGGCAATTGAAAGCAAAGAAATTGTATAAGTTATATTCTTTATCTACAATGTGATAAAATCGGAAATTACCAAAAGTGAGCAAAAAATAAAAATTATTTGAAAATCAACAGAGAGGCTCCTAAGTGACTGAATAATAAACTCAGGAAGCAGTGAAGAGGTAAACAGTTATATACCAAAACTTACGGAGGTTAACGTGAAGGATAATTCATGGGAAAACTTAAAGCAGCAAGTTAAGCTTACAGATTAAAAAAAAAAATACACTGATTTCAGAGTTAAGGAATGACGAAAAGTTAATAAATGTAAAGTTAACACTAATAAATCAGAAAAAAGAAACAAAAGGAAGCAAAAGAAAAGGAAAGAGAAATTAATAAAGTCTACAATTAATAAAACTTTAAAAGTAGCAGTGACATTGAAATCCAAGGACTATTTCTAGGAATTGACTGACAAAATGGACAAATCAGGAGGTTTGTTAAGAGGAGTAGGGAGAAAGAGAGCAAGAGAGATACAGAGAAATATGCAGGATTATGAGAAAGAAGCCAGCTATAGACAAAAACGGGATTATAAGACTAAGGGAAGCATAAAAACAACTTTAGGGAATTTTCTTTTTTTTTTTTAAATAAATTTAAGGGATACAAAAGCAGTTTTGCTACATAGATGTGTTGCTTAGTGAAGAATTCTGGGATTTTAGTATAACCATCACCCATTGAACCCATTTAGTCATTTCTCATCTCTCATCCCTCTCCATCACTCCTCCCCTTCTGAGTCTCCCCTAACTATTATTACACATTCTTGCATGTCCACATGTATATGTATTTAGCTACCACTTTTAAGTAAAAATGTGGCATTTGACTTTCCATTTCTGACTTATTTGACTCTAGTTCCACCCATGTTGCTGCAAAAGACATAACCTCATTCTTCTTTTGTGTGTACATAGTATTCCATTACGTACTATGTTATTACATAGTAATGTGTTACTATATTATTACACAGTATTCCATTATGTACTATGTTATTACATAGTAATGTATTACTATATTATTACACAGTATTCCATTACGTACTATGTTATTACATAGTAATGTATTACTATATTATTACACAGTATTCCATTACGTACATATACAACATTAATTAGTCACGTCCTTTATCGATGAACACGAGTTGGTTCCATATCTTTGCTATTGTAAATTATGATGTGTTCTTTTTCTGATATAATAATGTATTTTCCATGGGTAGATATTCAATAGTGGAATTGCTGGATTGAATGGTAGTTCTATTTTTATTTCTTTGTGAAATCTCCATACTGTTTTCCATAGAATTGTAATAATTTTCATTACCACCAACAGTGGATAAGCATTACCCTATCTCTCCATACTCAACAACTTTTGGTTTTGTTTTGTTTTTGTTTGTTTTGCTTTGTTTTACTTTTTAATAATAGTCATTCTAACTGTTGAAGATAAAATCTCAATGTGGTTTCAATTTGCATTTCCTTGATGGTTAGTGATGATGAGCATTGCTTCATATGCTTGTCAGCCTTTTGTATGTCTCCTTTTGAAAAAAAAGTCTATTCATGTCCTTTGCCTACTATTTAATGGAATTACTGATTGGTTTTTGTTTCATTGTTTGAGTTCCTTCCACATTCTTGATACTATTTTCCTGTTGAATGCAAGGGTTTCTCACATTCTACAGGTTGTCTGCTGACTCTGTTGATGATTTCTTTCGCTGTGCAGAACATTTTTAGTGTCATTAAGTTCCATTTGTCTATTTTTGTTTTTGTTGCTTGTGCTTTGGAAGTCTTACTCATGTATTTATTGCCTAGACCAATGTCCGCAAAGGTTTTCTTCAAATATTTTCATAGTTTCAGATCTTAAATGTAAAGTTTGATCCATCTTTAGTTGATTTTTGTATGTGGTGAGAGTTGGGTTTCATTTTATTCTTTTACATCTGGCAACTCAATTTTCTAGGAGCATTTATCGAAAAGGGAGGCCTGGGTGGCACCTGTGGTTCAAAGGAGTAGGGGCACCAGCCCTATATACTGGAGGCGGCGGGTTCAAACCCAACCCCGGACAAAAAAAGCTGAGGAATAAAAAAGAAGAAGAAGAAAAGGGAGGCCTTTTCTCAGAGTATGGGGTTTTTTGTTGTTGTTGTTGTTGTTGTTGTTGTTTTGTTTTGTTTTCTTATTTGTTGTGTACTTTGACATCAGGTAATGGGATTTCTCCAGCTTTGTTGTTTTTGTTTAGGATTGTTTGGGCTATTTGGGATATTTTTGGTTCTATATAGATTTAATCATTTTCTAAGTCTGTGAGAAATGATACTGGAATTTTGATAGGGAATTCATTAAGTTTGTAGATTGCTTTGGGCAGTATAGTCATTTTATGATATTAATTGTTCTGATATATGAACATGGGATGTTTTTCCATTTGTTTGTGTGATTTCCAAATTCTTTCATTGGTGTTTTTTATAGCTATCTTTGTAGAGATCTTTTGCCTCATTGCTTGAATATATTGCTAAGTATTTTATTTTTTGTGTAGCTATTATAAATGGAATTACCATCCTAATTTTGTTCTCAATTTGATTGTTATAGGTGAATAGAAATGGCGCTGACTTGTACGTTGATAATTTAATTTCTTCTTTTCAAATTGGATGGCTTTTATTTATTTCTCTTGCCTAATTGCTCTGGCTAGGACTTCCAGTACTATTTAGAATAGGTGTGGTGAAAGTGGGCAACCTCATTTTATTCCAGTTCTTAAGGGGAGTGCTTTCATCTTTTCCCCATTCAGTATGATGTTGGCTATGGTTTTGTCATAAATGGTCTTTATTATTTCAAGTTATTTCCTTGTATACCTAGTTTATTGAGGATTTTTATCATGAAGTAATGCTAAATTTTATAAAATGCTTTTTTGTACCCATTGAGATGATTATATGGTGTTGGTCTTTAAAACTATTGATGTGGTGAATCACATTTAGTAAATTGTTTACTTTGAACTCTACTTGAATTCCTGGAATGAAACCAATTTGATCACAGTTTATTGTCTTTTTGATGTGCTGTTGGATTTGATTTGCTAGCATTTTGTTAAGTATTTTTGCATTTATGTTTATCAGGGATATTGGACTATAGTTTATTTTTTGTTGTGTCCTTATCTAGCTTTGGTAATAGGGTGATATTGATTTCAAAGAATGAGTTAGGGAGGATTCCTTCCTCCATAATTTTTTGGAAGAGTTTTAAGAGGATTGGTACCATTCTTTATATATTATGAGTGCAGTGTTGAATTTCCCATCATTATTTTATTACTGTTTACCTCTTTATTTGGGTCTAGTAATATTTCTTTTTTGAGTCTGGGTGTTTAGAAGTTGGGTGCATATGTATTTAGGATTAACTATTCTCTTGTTGAATCGATCACTTTATGTAATGACTTTTTTTGTCCCTTAGGCTTTTTTTTTTTAACTGTTTTTTGATTTAAATTCTGTTTGATGAAAATATTTCAAATATAAAACCAGCACATTGTACCCCCCAAAAAAAATTTCCATGAAATCAATTAACTAATCTGTGTCCCTTTCAGTGTTACATTGTATCACATATCATATATTGTAGAAGAGCAATGTATGTGACTTGTGGGTGATGACACTATGAGTACTTTCATTTTCTTAATAATATTCTATATTTTCTTAAATATTTCAAAGATGGTTTCAAAATGACAGTAGAATGCGAATCTTTTTTATCCAACATTTCATTCTTGTCCCCAAGGTATTTCTGGATGAGAGGAGCCCTCAACATAGGACTCCTGGGTCATCATCCTGGGTAAAATTACCACCCCAAGTTTAATAACTCTTGTTCTAAGCGTATGTAGAGGCTGGGGTATAGTTCTGCCGAGAGCCCACGACCTGGATATCCAGCGTTGATAACAACAGCTTCATAGTATTTTTTGGAGTACAGGCTCAATCGCTTCTCTCCCTACTAGGAAGGTTTGGAGCCTCATAGGTCTACTGTCAGGCTGGGAGAGGCTGTCCTTGAGCTAACCATGCACTTCTCCAACTCCTGCTCCAATCTGTCTGGGGCATCAGATACTTTAAGAAGGATCAGAATTCACAGTAGCTCAAAATCACTGCAAAGTGAGAGAAAACTAAAGCAAGTTAGAAACCCAAAAGAATAGTCAATGGGAAGGTCAGTGTTGGGAACTCTAGCAACCATCAAAGGTTTAACTGGCTCTCATTTGCAGAGTCAGAGGCCCTCCGGGGAAGTCTTTAAGAATTAACATGTTTTTTAAAGAGAGGAAGAAGATGAAATGTAAATAAGAGAAGAAAAAAAAAAAAAACAGTGAGGAGAATCAGGAACCAAATTTGCTTTTTGTTTGTTTGTTTGTTTTACCTCCCGCCAGGATTTCAAAATTGGGGGCCACTACTTAGTTAATTGAAAGAATAATTCAAGTATTAGAGATGTTAAGGAGGAGCAGTTTCTCTTGTTTTTTTCTGTTTTTGTTTTTGTTTTTTGCAGTTTTTGGCTGGGGCCAGGCTTGAACCCACCACCTCCAGTATATGGGGCTGGCGTCCTACTCCTTTGAGCCACAGGCGCCACCCTCTCTTGCTTTTTTTTAATGGAGTTCAATTCAGGATCTGTTAAATCTATAAAAATCAACATGAACTATATGAACTATGTGAAAGTCCATCTACGGTGTCCGGGCAGATACAATATAGAATATAGGGCAGATACAATGGAGCAGTGGGGCACATGTAATTCTCCCAGCCAATCTGAGCACTCCCACATTGATTTTTTGTGTTTTCTTGCCCCGAGTCATTGAACAGAGAGAAAAATGGCTCACTTTCATAGCATGGGATACTTAAGGCCACAAAACAGTCATCTTTATGCCCTCTAATTCAGGACTATCTTTTTGTTGGGTTTATTGATGGAATTTTTTAGGTCATTTAAAAAATACTTGTCTTCTGTAAAATGTTATGACAAGAAAATAAAATGGTTTTGAAAATAAAAAATATAAAATAAAATAAATTCTGTTTTATCTGCTATTAGTAAGGCCTCGTTCCCTGAACTGAAAGGAAGGAGCAGCCCACATGTCTAGGCCAGATGAACAGATGCAGGACTCTCCTTCTAACTCCTCAGAACCAGCCAGGCTCACACCTCATTCTGACAAAGAGAACAAGTTGGGGCATTCAGCAAAGTCACCTGCAGCTTGGGTTATATAGCAAAGCCATCCCTGGCTAAAGAACTCACTGCCAGGCAAAACCATGACCCATTGGCAAATCTTCTGCATCAGTCCCCTGGAAGGGGAGAGGTCACTTCCAGCACTCATGGCTGCAGAGCACTAAAAATTTGCCTCTTAGTTCTGACCATGAGGGCCCCTTGCCCACTCCCTATGCAGCACTCCAATCCTGACCCTAGAATTTCTAGCACTCACAGTGGCCACGCCTACTAGAGCACCGAATTCCACACAGGTTGATGTGAGTCAGGATTGAGAATGGTATTCTCCTGTGGGATTTTGGGTCTTGAACAATGTCTGGGGCTCTTCCCAGTGCCTTTCATTCTCATACTTTTCCATCCTCTCCCCAAGTTAGCACCAGGGTTAGAAGGGACCAGGCGCTTTTCCACGGCCTGGATTGCATGATTCCCCAGTGGGAAGGAGTGTTGCATAGGAACATTCTCTGCCTCTCTCCTACACTGGGACTTCACCCACAGTTTTCAGCTGGACCCTGACACCTATTTTCTTTTCCCCAGGATCTCAGGTGTTCTTCATTTTTTCTGTTGAATTCCCATGTTTCTTCTTCAATAGAAGTTCGCAGTAAGAATATCTACACACTGTTTTTCTTCTTCCAAGTGATTGAGGCTTGCTGGGGAAGACCCTAACCTACCATCTTGGAAAAAAAATTAATAAAATTGACTTGAAAATTTAGAAGAAATTTATAATTTCCTAGAAAATTATAAATTGCAAAAATTGAGCCAGGAAGACAAAAATAATATAAACGCTATTAATATAGTACCTTAGGCAACACTGGAAAATTGTTTAGAATTTACCACTGAAAGTAGCAACAAAGCAAACTGTCTCAAAGTTGACTTTGATCTACTATTTATTAAGTGTACAATTCAAAGGTTATGGAAGCTAGTTCAGACTGTAGGGGAAAAGTGGAAAACTAGATGGTTTATTATGTGGACAGCAAAATACCAATAGAGCATTTTAATTTATGAAATCATTTTAATTCATTGACAAAAAAATCAATTAATTCAAAATGGTGTTGGCAGAACTGGCTATCCATCTTAGAAGAAAATGAATGTCTAATAGTATATTCAAAATATTTATAAGTATATTTAAATCTTCAAGGTAAAAATACTTTAAATATCATAAAAATACTAAGGAATAAACAGATAAAAATATAAGGGCTTGACCCACTTCTTGATCAAATCCGAAAACCCAGAAACTTTAAAATAAAATATGAACACATTAGTTCAGATAAAGTTGTAAGAGATATTTCATAGCACAGCATAGTATGCAGAAAGTTAATATGAAAATAATATTTTCCAAATATCTTTTTATTGTAGCTGACATTGGGCTTATATTACAATATTTAAAATAAACTTAAACCCCAGAAGGTTTCTACAGGGAATACTGGGAAAAGGTATAAATAAACCACACACAGGAGAACAAATGAAAATGGCTCTCAACATTTAAATATGTCCAAATTCAGACCAGTGGCATGCAAATTAAACTAACAGTGAAATAATAATTTATGCCTATGACTGGTAATTTTTTTAAATTTAAGAACAGCCATTTTGGCAGGAATACAAGAAAATGGGTACTCTCATATATTATTCATGGAAATCAGAATTGTTAACTCCTATTGTGAGCAACCTGGCAACATTTACTCGACCTAGAAATACACACACTTTTCAACACAGCAAAACCAATCCTGGGAATCTGTCCCATAGAAATGATCAATGTTTGAGCTGATGGATATCTCAATTACCCTGGTTTGCTCATTGCACAGTGTATTCATGTATCAAAATATCCCATATAGCTCATAAATATGTGTAATTATTATATATCAATAAAAATTCAATTAAACAATGTGAAAATAGAGCTTCCAATGAAGGATGATAAATGTACAATAATATTTTAAAATATTATTTGTATTAATATATTTGAAATCAAATTGGATGTTACTATATTTGGATTAAAAGCAAATAGACTTATATAAAGGCATAGGTACATATTGAAGTTATATAATTGTCTCCAGAATGGCAGTCATATAATACATATTTTTCTTTATTGTGCTTTTCTGGTTCCACAGTATCTGATGGATACCTGATGGCTCAAGTTGAAGATATGTTTCTAACTAATTCTAGTTATTTCTTCAGATTATTTCTTGGTGTGGGAGCATAGTAATTTGATGAAACATTTTCCCAAACCCAGATGACTTCACTTGTCAATTCTAACGAACATTTAAAGAAAAATTGCTATCAATCTTTGCCAACTCTTCAAACATATTTTTAGAATATAATTAAGGCAACAATTGCAAAAAAAAAAAAAGACTTAGGAATACATTTAACAAAAGAAGTCTACAACTTGTGCATTGAGACTAGAAACCGTTATCAATAGACCTGGGGAAAATATCTAAATAAATGGGTAATTATCATATGATTGTGATTTGGAAACCTTAATCAAGGTAGAAGTTAAATTATTCTATAAGGTCAATACAATCTTTATCAAAATTTGAGCATTCTGGGTGGAAAAAACTGGCAACCTAATCCTAATAATTAATATGGAGATTCAAGCCACCCAAAATAACTAAAACAATGTTGGGGCAGAGAAAGGAACAGAAAAAATTAGAGGGCTCACAGTTCCTGACTTTAAAACTTACTACAAATTTATAGGAACCAAGGAAGTATGACACTATTAACAGTGTAAGAATAGTCATCAACAGAATAGAATTAAGACTCCCCAAATAAATCCTTACTTTTTTGATCTATTTGATTTTTGACAAGCATACCAAGACAACAAAATGGGGAAAGAATAGTCTTTTCAATAAATAGTGATACATAGCTCTGGGACAACTGGATATCCACATGCAAAAGGATAAGTTAGACCACTTTCTTACACCATATACGAAAATCAAAATTGATCACAGAATTAACTGTAGAATCCAAACCACAGACTCTTAGAAGAAATCTTCACGATCTTGGGTTATGCAGTGATTTTCTACATGTAACACCAACAGCACAAACAACAAAAGGAAAAATAGATAGATTGGACTTCCTCAAAATTAAAAACTTTCGGGCATCCAAAGACACTATCAAGAAAGTGAAGAGAAGGAGAAAAATGTTTGTAAATCATATATTTGATAAAAGACATACCCAAACGTATGAAGAACTCTTACAATAATAAAAAGACACCCCAATTAGACATGGGCAAAGGATTGGATACATATTCTCTAAAGACAAAAAAGTGTTGAGTAAGCACATGAAAAGATGTTCAACACCATCAGTCACTGGAAAATGCAAATTAATCCACAATTAGATCTCACTTTATACCCAGTATAATAAAATAAAAAAGGATGATGATAGCAAGTATTGGCAAAGATGTGGAAAAGTTGGATTTCTCATATAATGATGGTGGAAGTGTATAATGATGTAGCCCATTCCTTAAACTGTTACCATATGCCCAAGCGTTCCACTTCTAGGAATATATTAAAACATATGTCCACACAAAAACTTGCATAAAATTCTTACTGTGGCATTATTCATAATAGTAAAAAAGTGAAAATAACCCACTAAATAAATGGATGAACACATGAATGGATGACTCAGATGTGGTATGCTTGTATGATAAAAAGCAATAAAAATGGATACGTTTTGATACACACTGCAACCTGGGCAAAACCTGAAAACATGTCACAGGTAAAGTTAGAAAAGAACACAAGTTGTATGATTCCACTTACATGAAATATCCAGAGCAGGTGAATCAACTCAAAGAAAACAGATCAGGGCTCGGCACCTATAGCTCAACCGGCTAAGGTGCCAGCCACGTACACCCAAGGTGGCGGGTTCGAATCCCCAGCCCGGCCCCGCCAAACAACAATGACGGCTGCAACCAAAAAAAAAAAAAAAAAAAAAAAAAAAAAGAAAACAGATCAGTGGTTGCCTAAACACACCAAAGAAAGGGGCAGCACCTGTGGCTCAAGGAGTAGGGCACCAGCCCCACATACTAGGGGTGGTGGGTTCAAGCCCAGCCTTGGCCAAAACAACTGCAAAAAAAAAAAAAAAAAAAGACACTGAAGAAAAAGCATAGATGTTGATGTGGATGTGGAGAAAAGGGAACACTTCTGCACTGCTGGTGGGAATGCAAGCTAGTACGTTCCCTTTTGAAGGAAGTTTGAAGAACACTCAGGGATCTAAATATAGACCTGCTGTTTGATCCTGCAATTCCTCTTCTAGGTATATATCCAAAGGACCAAAAATCATTTGGCAATAAAGATATCTGCACCAGATTGTTCATTGCAGCCCAATTCATTATTGCCAAGTCATAGAAGAAGCCCAAGTGCCCATCGACCCATGAATGGATTAATAATTTGTGGTATATGTATACCATGGAATACTATGCAGCATTAAAAAAGTGAAGACTTTACCTCTTTTATGTTTACATGGATGGAGCTGGAAAATATTCTTCTTAGTAAAATACCTCAGGAATGGAAAAAAATATCCAGTGTACTCAGTACTACTGTGAAACCAATTTACAATCATTCACACATGCAATGCATGTGAGAAATGAAACACAATTATAGCCTAAGGATGAAACACAATTATAACCTAAGGAGAGGAGAAGGGAGAGGGGCAGGATGATAGAGGTAGGGTTGGCAGGGGGACCACACCTATGGAACATATTGCAAGTACAAGTTGGATCTATCAGGTGTAGAGCATAAATGTCTTAATCCTGTAATTGGGTAAAAGTGGCACAGGTTATGTTGCTTAGTAGGATGTAAGCACTCCAATTTGTACAAATAATTAACACATTGAATCCTATCATGGCATAAATGTATGTATGATCTATGCACGAATGACTTAATTAAAAAAAACTATTGAATTGTGCATTTTCCTATGGGTAAACTGTATGATATTATATCTCAACAAAGCAGTTCAAAAAACATGAAAGAATATGTTGAAATCCTGACGATGACTCAGATTACCTCACATTTGGGGCCTGGGACTGTGGAGACCCCTGATATTATGGAATGAGACTCCAAGCTTATTTCTTGCTCCAATGTTCATAAAATATGGAATAAATAGAGGGTTAAGCCTAGTGTTCTTCTGTGGAAATTAAAATTGCATGAAAAGTGCCATTCTGCTCTTGAATATAAGGAAATAGCTCATTGTACTTGGTATTGTCTACGTCCGAATTCATACTAGAAACGCCTTAAAAGCATGTTTGAAATTTTAGAAATAATGAAGTTAATGTATTTATGACATCAACAACCTTGTTGCCAAAATAAGTAAATTAATTGCAAAATGATGTGACAAGGCCAATGAGAGAATTTTAAAACTACAGACACACACACACACACACACACACACGTGATTTTCATGCCTTAGTTTCTTTTTCTTATGGCAAAATTATATTCTGGAGTGTGCTAGTTCCAAACATGAACGTAACTCAGGGTTGAATGGAATGTTTTTTCATCATTTTACATTTGGTAAAATTATTGACTCAAACTTAATGTATATGGTTCTTTTTTCTAGAAATGTTTTAAGACGTTAACTACCAATTATATACGACCAACAACTGAAAAATAAAAGAGCATATAGCCGGACTGATTTCATAAGTAAAATACTTCTGAAGTCCATGACCATCCACATAGATTCTCCTGGAGTCTTTGCAGTCACTACCTGGCTTAGTGGCTGCCCTCGTCTGGCCCCTTTAATGATCCTTACAGGCTGGCCCAAGGTACACTGGGATCTCTTAAAGGGCCACTGCAGTTTCCTGGTTATGGGCTGTCTCCCATCAGTATGCCCTGACCCTCCCTCTTGGCTTTTCCAAGTTAGTTCTATTCCACACCTTGGCCACTTAAATTGCTGTGGAGTTTGACTGGGAACTCCAGATCCCACCATTTCCACAGTTCTACATTAGGCCTGGCAACTGTCCCTGAGGGTCATCTATACCTCAGAAACCTCTGAGCCATACCTGACCTTTTCACCAGGTAATAAGAGTAACCATCATTACACACAAAGTAAATATCAAGTATGATATAGGCACTTTATATATATTAACTTTCAATCTTCATGGGCATTCTTACCCCTAAGACTTTGGGCTTCACATACCTCTGAATCTTATGTAAATTACTCAGCTACCTAGAGAGTTCAAGCACGCTACCCTTATAACCTATATTTTGCTCGGCTTGGCCACGGGTCACCTGGAAGTTCTGTTAAACACATGGATCTGCTGGGCCCGGGGCCTGCACCAACTGGATCAGCTGTCCCAGGATGTTAGTACTGACAGTTTTCATGGGGGATTGACACACAGAAATTTGAAAACTTCTGCATTTTTCTTCCCAGAGCATTAGTACAGTGTTTCACCAATTTCCTAATAACTTTAACCTCCAAATGTCCAAAAAGAATATCAACATTATCATCTGCGCAGTGGATGGGAGATGATTTTTCTGTACTTTTCCTTTTAAACCCTATATGCTACATTGTTCATACTGCATAATGTATGAAAAAATCCAAATCGAATTGGGAGGGGACACTTCTACTAACAAATAACTGAGTCTATGGTACCACTTGACTAAGAAGATGAATTTGGGGTTTAACTAATTTTTTTCCAAGCATATGTAGCGGGCCCCTCCACTCTCCACCACACCCTTCCCGATAAGGGTGGCTAAGCTGCAGCTTTGGTCCTGAGTCACTAACCCTCCCACTAACCCCATTGAAGTTGGGTTTCCAATCTGCTTAGATACAAGTTTCACAGGCATAAAGAGATGTTGTTACTTTTCATGCTCTTGACAACAAGGCCCCTCAAATAATGGGAAGGGTTATTTCTGGGGGGGTTGTTTATTCAAAAGGGTTTGTTTAGGACATGGTTAACTAGTTGTATGCATTGTCCCCAAATTTAATCTTCTGCTCTACACCCAGCACCATGCCCCACTAATGGTGAGTTCCTTCGGAAATATCTATCAGATGATGAGTCAAGATAATAACCACTCAGTGTGTGAACATCAGAACTGCAAGGCACCACCAAGGTTTAATTCATACTCCTCCATCTCCTTTGACAGGTGAGAAAATGGGATCACTGGGATCACTGGGCAGAACTCAAGTCCCCAACAGGACAAGGTCACCTTAATTCTCTCTGCATTTCACGGCACTTGGTCGATGCTGTGCTGTGTCATCTAGGATAAGGGCTCTGTGAGCCCTCCTTTCAAATGTCCTTTCTCCAAACCACTCTGGCTCCAAGCAGTGGTAGTTGGCTCCGCTTTGATTGTTTTTATTTAGTTCTGATACCTGTAAAGTGCCCGAGAAAGAAAACTAAAGGCACACTTGCTGAAAAAATAAAAGAAGAAAGAGAGAGACAGAGAGAGGCTGACGGTCTAAAGATGATTCCCATTGAAAAGCCAGCAGAGAAGAATGCAGGAGATCATTTCAAGAAAAAATATCTCACTGAGCCAAAAGTATTGATGCCTTAGAATCTCCCCACTAAGGGGAAAGTTTCATTCCCAATGATATGTCAAACACTTTCCCTACAGAAGAAGTTTAACACATTTATAAAAATACCCCCATACGTGAATGCAGTGGTAGTAATAATTAGTTTCTTCCCCTTTCATCTCTGCTGTCTCTGCCCACACAAATTTCCTATTTTGAGCTCGGGTGTAACAAATGCATCTTTCAAACTGGAGGCCCACGCCTTGTTTGCACAAACACAGGTCTCTTTATCGCCACGTGCAGTCCCTCCAGCTCAGGGAACGGAACAATGCGGCCTTTTCTTCTCTCCCTGGCCCCAACGCTCTGACAGAATTGATTTAATTTCCCTGTAAAAAGTAATCTGTAGATAATAATAGGTCACTGACAGCAATATTATTGTGCCTGCCCTGATCACCCGCCGTCATGCCAATTGTGGGCTAACGCGATACATGGCTAAGGCCCACGACAGGGGATTCAACTGGGCATTTTGAGTCTCTGATGCTTTGAAGGAGGATATGAGAGAAGGTGTCCTGGAAGCAAATTCTATAGACATCGCACCTCTCTCTTGAAAGGACTCAAGAAAGAAAGGGAAGGCTTCTCCTGTACAGAACAGCTTTGGTATTCTTGATGTTACCTGCAATCCAGGGGACTTTGTTCACTCCCTGGGCATGCCTGGACCATTTGGATGCTCTCTCATCCCACCCCTGAGAGAGAAGCTTCCGGGCTCCTTGGGAGAGAAGCTGGGAGCAGCCAGATGATTACTTGGACAGGAGACAAAAACCCCCTCAGCAGGTGTTCTTGCTTTGAAATATTTCTAAAATACGGACCACAAACCTTAGAGTCATCTCTCTAAGCTCAAAGAGGAGCAGAGGCTCTTTGGCAGAGACTGGCCTTCATCAGTGTAGAAGCAAAAATTTTGCCCTTGAACGTTATGTCTTTTCCTTTCTTTTTGAGTTTGGCAAAGTCAGGAACCAGCCTTGAACGTGGGTATCTAAAGATGACTTAGCCCAACACACTCACTTAATATGTTGTATAACATTTCTACTTATTACACAGAGGCTTTGTGGTCATTGTGAGTTATCTGGAAAGGATAAAGAAAACAGAAACAAGCTCCATCCTCTGGAGAGCCCCCCGGTGCTGATCATGAACGTGCAGCCATAGAGAGGAGAATTATTCTTTCGCAGAAAGGCACAGGCAAAGGGGCAGGAGGATGTGTTTGAACCGAGCTTTGGAAACTAACACCTGAGCAGGGTGCATGTTCGTCTTAGCTGTCAGCATCACTGATGGGTGTTGTCTAGTCCCCACGTGCTGGGCAGGGATTCCCAGAGCCATAAAGCAAGACAGCCTACTGGTCAACACGGGACTGAGCCGGCCCCAGGGCCTGTGGCCAGAGGTCCGGGCTTTGGGAAAGGACGAGTCGGCCCTGCCCTTTTTCTACAGTTGGGTTGTTGCCTTCAGGTGTGTGAAGATGCAAATTCTGTTCACAGTCTAAGACGGAGAACCTGGGAGCTGGAACAAAAGCGAAAGCGAAAGCCCAGGGGAGACAGAGAACCAGAGAAACAGACAGAGTGTGGGGAGAGAGAGCCGGGTGGGGATGAAGGAGCGAGCCAGAGGCACAGAAGGGGGTGGGGAGCAGAGGAGCAGCAGGAGGAAGGCCCCGAGGGAGAGGGTGAAGCCGGGAAGGAGGGAGGAGTGATGAGGGTTGGAAAGAGACAGGGCAGCCCAGAGTGAGACGCAGACAAAATGCAACTGACATGATGGGGTCTGTAATAAACGGAGGTGGAGGCTGGTGGCGGAGCTGGGGTTGGGAGGAGGTGTGTGAGAATGTGCACGCTTGGTGTGTGCATGTGTGTGGAGGGGTGGGGAGGGGGCTGTCTGAGCTGCAAAGAGCCTTGGACAAAGCACAGGGTGTGACAGCTTCCTCTTACCATGCACTCCCTCACGTCCACCCAGACACTCTGAGCACCGTGGTCAGCCTGAAGAAGAGATTTCCCTCTTTACTCCCTCTCATATCTTTAAAAAAGCATCCCTCCTTTCCTTATGCCAGCCATTCTGCCAACAACTTGGTGATCGTCTGGTCTGTAATTCGGGACACTGAGACACAGTGCGAAGTCATTCTGGAAGGTTCCTACCAGCTGCGATGTGATGGGAGCCAGGTGGACAAACTAGGGGTCCAGTGTGTGGGACAGCAATGGACATGCTGTGTCGGACCAGCTCAAGGGTTAGACCCAGCCACACAGGATGCTGATAGCTGAATCGGATTCCAAGCCCTGAGGTCACAGACACAGGATGGGAAACAAAGAGGATCAATCTGAGGGGGCAGGTGGGAGAGCAGTGATTCCCCCATCCAAGAGCAGACAGCAGCAGGCTCCAGGCTGGAGGGCTGCTGGACCCTGGACACAAAGACCAGGATGAATTCTAGAAGCCAGCATGGCAGGGATTGGGGTGAAGAGAAAGTTCTGTGTGCAAGATAGCTTGAGGGACTCTGGGTTCTGAGAAAAAGCAGCAGTGAAGGGGACCCAAGATTAACAGTGGAGGTACCCAGGGGATGTAGCTGGGCTTTTCTATCTCAGATCATAGGGAGAACCCGGCTGAGACATCACAAAGTGGACAGGGGATGGAAGCAGTTGGAACCCTCTGGCCTGTGAAAGTCATCTCAAGTCCTGGACAATGGTGGACGAATCTGTGAAGAATGGAGAGTTGAGAGACGAATGTGGCCTCTGTCTGGTAAGTGTGCCCAGATAAATGGGCAACCCTGGAGAACGGGAAAAGGCACCTATGCAGCCCCAAACCTGCTTGTGAGTACCACGAGGATGTGGACACACATGAAGGAAAGAACGATAAATTCTACATCTTTGCTGCTCCAGCTGTGGTCCGCAGACCTGCAGCATCAGCACCACCAGGATGCTTCCTAGACGCTCAGAGTCTCGGGCCCCACCACGGGCACAGAGTCAGGATCTGCATCTCAGCAGAGCCCACTGAAGTCTGAGGAGCCCCATTCCACGTGGTGGGGAATCTGGAAGACTCCTTGAAGTCCATGAGTTCAGCATGAGTTTCTTTATCTTGTTAGCAAAGAAAATGACGTGTGAAAGATTCTTCAGATAAAAATCTGGTCTCAAACTGAGGTGAAATGATTTCAACTCACTAAACCAAAGATCACCACTTACTCAGTGGCCGCTGTGTGCCAGCCCATTGCTGAGACCTTCAGTACGTTCACTGTCTACGTGGATAGCCCCGACAACCGTATAAAATTTCCCAGTTAATAGAAAAAACAAAGACTCAGAAAGGGCGGCATTTTTCCCCAAAGCCACACAGTTGGCAGGGATTCAGAGTTGGGGATTCACATCCACAGCTAACTCCTGCACTTGGCTCTATTTCCAGCCGTGCTCTGCGCTGCCCTGTGGCTGGTCTCTGTGCCTCGCTGCCTTATTTCCTGAAGATGGAAATCTGCTCTCCTGTTATCAGTTACCATTCTGTTTCCCTCTCTGATCTCAGCTGGCCCATAGCAGCCCAGCTGGCAGCCAGCGGACAAGGACACAGAAGCCACCTGCTGAGGGCGGGCAGCAGAAAGAGCTGTGACACATTCAGGTCCCAAACTTTGGACACAGGGCTCCAGAGTAGCACTGCCATTTGGCACTCCACTTTGGGTCAGAACTAGAAATCTGTAGTCTTTCTGCTTTGTCATACACTTAATGGCCCCCCATGAGCTGAAGCTGCCAGCCTGGGAAAAGTTAAAAGACTTCAGGTTCCCAGAACGTCTTGAATTTTCTCCCCGTAGCAGAACGTCTTGGGGAGCAGGGAGACACTTCTGTTGGCATGATTGTTTGTCTAATTATGACAAGGTGCCTTTCAAGTCTCCCTGCCCAGCTCTCTGCCCATGCAAACTCCACATGGCATTTCTCGTCCTCACAGCTCTTGCCTTGGACGCAGGCAGACAGCGGATCGATCCTGGCCCTTCTACCCCAATCTGCACAGAGCTGACACAAAGCGGACCTCCTCCAGACCGTGTTCTCTGACTTCCAGACTCCCTCAGCCTGGTGAACGTGTTTCTGCCGGTAAGAAGGAGCTCTCTATGCAAACCACATACACCTGAGGCAAGAAAGCTTGTTGCATTCCATTACATGACAACCAGCAAAATCCCAAAATAAAATCAAACTGAGTGACTGAAAATATCCACGGATCCTCACGTATCCCTTGGGGACGTAACTGTTCAGAAGTCTCTGAATCTCTGTTCTGATTTTGTGAACTGCCTCTCTAACTCATTCCCCTACTGGGCTCAGCTTGCCCTGGGCAAGCTGGAGGCCCGGGGCCCTGCTCAGGTGTGGCTGCTGAGTGGAGTAGGCTCCTAATAAGGCAGGTGTCAGTCCAGAGAGAAAATATCATTAGTGATTGTGTGTGAAGGAGGAAACGCTCACGTGGTGGTTGGGAAGAGAGGTGACTGTCTGCCTAAGGGGACTGCGATCAGGATATACACTCCTGATCCCTGTAAGCAGCTGGTGGAGATTACAGGAAGCAAGGAAAATGCTACTTCTATTCCTTAGAGAGTAAGGGACTCAGGGCAACACGTTATCCTGTTACCTGGGGTTCAGGGTTACCTAACAGGCATAGATATACTTGAATAAAGTGGTGTGTGTTTGACTGCATGCACAAGGCAGGCTTGGTGATTCTGGGAACATCACCTTGGGAATAAAAACACAGCATTCGGCTCTACAAATGCTTCTGAGATTAGCAGAGTCCCTTGGTGGCTTTGACTTTAAGTGGAGATTGCTCCCCTAGGAGAAATCAGGCACAAATTTGCAAAAGCACCCGGGAATAAGGAAGGAAATTGTTCTAGCAGGGAAGCTTTTATCAAAGAACCTGAGGTAAAGTCAGAAGTGGAGAAAGGCTCTCAGCAGACATCTGTGGGATGGGCTGTTGGGACCCTGGGTCAGAGAGAGGACCAAGAAGGCATGGGTGCCAAATGAGGTCCCCCTTTCCCAAGGCGAGGACTTCTCAGGAGTGATAGAGGAGAAGGAAGGGGAGTGGGATTTAGGACTAAGAATCCTGGCTCGGAGAAAATGACCCAGCTGTTCTTCTCCAACCCGACCCGAGAAAGACAAACATTGTGTTTGGTTTTTAGTCTAACTGAATTATTAGTTGCATAAAATAAAATCCCCCAATTTGAAGTGTTCTGCTCATGGGATTTTGACAGATGTATTTTCCATAGAACCATGTAACCATCATCCCAATAAGAATATAGAATATTTCAATCATCCCTGAAAAGTTCCCTGACCTTTATTAGTCAATACCTACCTCACCCCACCCCCTTCCTAGGGGCAATCACTGTTCTGATTTCCATGACCACAAAGTGAGTTTGGCTTATTCTAGAACATCATATAAATAGAATCATACCATTTGTATTTTTTGAAGTCTGTCTTCTTTCACCCAACAGAGTGCTTTTAAGATTTGTCTCTGTTGTGTATGGTAGAAGTTAGGTTTATTTTCTATTACAGGAATATATCACAGTTTATCCACTTCACTAATAAGAGTTTTTGACTATTATGAATAAAGCCACTATGAAAAATTTTAAAAACAATTTTTTTTTGTAAAAATACATGCAGAGGGTGCCCCAGAAAGGTATACACATTAAAGAAAGGAAAAAATATTGTATTAAAATTGTGATACTCAAGTCACATTTGACTTCTGCAATTATAAGAGATACAAGATACAATATATCAGATACCAATGTTATTGGTATATATTGCGTATTATAATTTTAATACAGTTTAACACAGTTTTTTTCTTTTCTTTTTTTTTTTTATTAAATCATAGCTGTGTACATTAATGCAACCAGAGGGTACAGTGTGGTGTTTTCATATACAATTTGAAATATTTTCATCAAACTGGTTTACTTAGCCTTCATGTCATTTTCTTAGTTATTGTGTTAAGACGTTTATATTCTACTTTTAGAAAGATTCATTTGTACCCTTGTGAGATAAACCATAGAAGTGATCCCTTCAATCACCGTCGCTCCACCCACTCACCACCCCCTCCTTCCCCCTCCCCATACAGTTTTTTTCTTTCTTAAAATGTGTCTCCTTTTTGGCACCCTCTGGATTTATTTTACTTTGGTAAATTTCTAAGAGTAGAATTTTTGAATCATAGGTGTATTTTTGGCTTTATAAAGAAGCTACCAAATTTCCCCTAACATAGTCCAGCCATTTTATAGATTCCCATCAGTGAAAAAAGAGAGATCTAGGATAAACCTACATCCTCACCAGCCCTTGGTATTGTCAGTCTTGTAAATTTTAGCCACTCTGATGTGTGTAAAGTAATACCTCATGGAGTTTTGATTTTCGGTTTCCCTGGAGACTAATTGTATGATACATCTTCTCTTATACTTATTGGATAACTGTATACACTCTTTGGCAAGTAATTTGTCCATTTTCTTACTGGGTTATTTGATATTTCACTATTGAACTATGGTGGTATCTCCTAATCTGATCATTTTCTCCATGCTTTATCATGTCCTTTATTATATAATCAACCAGTAAACATAAGTAACTGTTTTTCTGAGTCTTGTGGTTGTTCTAGCAAATGATTGAACTTTAGGAGGGAAGCCTGTGACCCTCCAATTAGTATACAAGTCAGAAAAGAATTGTAGATAACCTAAGGACCTACTACTTGTGATTGGTTTCTGAAGTGGGGGGCAGTTTCATGGGACTGAGCTCTTAACCTGTGGGGTTTATGCCAACTCCAAATAGACAGTGCCAGAATTGAAATATAGGATACCTTATTGGTGTCCCAGAAAATGGGGTAATTGTTTGCTGTGGGAAAACATTCATATTTTCTGGTGTCAGAAGGCAAATATTGAAAGTAGTATGAGATTAAAGGAAAACAGTTTGTTTTTTCTATATATAATGTGGTAGGTAACATTAATTTGGGCATGCTAAACCAATCTTACACACCTAGTATTAACCTCAATGATATATTTTGTATATTTCTGGGTTAATTGTCTAACATACTTTTAAGCACTTTTGAATTTATAATTATGGGGGATATGTTCTCGGCAGGTTTTGGGATCAGAACAATATTAATTTCGTGAAATAAATCAGAAGTGTTCTCCAATCCTCTATTTTCTGAAAGACTTGTGAGATTGGTGTTACTTCTTCCTTAAAGGTTTGACAGAATTTTCCGAAAGGACTATATGAGTCTGAATTTTTCTTTGTCAATAGGTGTTTTCCTATTTCAGTTTCTATAACAGATATGGATCTATTCATATTTTTTCTTGTGTTGGTTTCGATATGCTGTCACTTTCAAGAAATTTGTCACTTTGTATCAGCTGACAAATGTATTGACACGAAGTTGCACTTTTGTAATGTTTATAAGATCTGTAATTATCGCTCCTCTGTCATTTTGATATTGGCATAAAGCTGTTAGTTTTATTATATTTTTAGGGTTTCTAGTTGTGTGAGAAATAGTTACATAGATGATCACAGTACTAGTGTTTGAAATAACTTCCATCAAACATTGCGCTGGGCTGATAACTAGAAACTATGATTTCTGGAGTGTCCTTGCCACCCTGACCTGATAAGAGTGACTCACTGTACCTAAACTGTATACACAATATGGTTTATGTTGAACATCTACAAAATACCTGCAAATCAAAACCCTGTGAGATATTTCCAGGAGTCTGAAATTTGGGGCTATGCTAGACAGACTGTACCTATTTGAATAGTCAAAGACCCCTGAACACTGAGCCCTCTCCTGGGATCATTAGATACTTCATACATGCTGCCAAATCACTGTGGGGGAACTAAGCAATTCCTATGTGACTCCACTAAGAGACGAGTCTGGAAACCTTGCGTCCAGCTTCCTCTGGGCCTCTCCTCATACACCTCTTCTCCTCTCTGGTTGTGTTCTGTACCCCTTTGCTAAGCCTTAGTCTGTTTGTGCTGCTGTAACAGAGTAACATAGGCTGTGTAATTATAGAGAACAGAAGTTTAATTTTCACAGTTCTTGAGGCAGTGAAGTTCAAGATACCAGCAAGTTCAGTTGTCTGGTGCGGCCACTATCTTCTTCCAAGAAGGCACTTTGTTGCTGCATCCTCTGGGGGGAAGGAGGAGGGGTGAGAAAGACAACCCCCTTGCCAAGCTTGTTTATTAACACACCTAATCCCGTCCACAAAGGGAACACCCTCTATTACCTAACAACCTCTTAAAGGCCCCACCTCTTAATATCATCACATCGGCCATTAATTTTCAACACCAGAATTTTGGAGGAGACACAATTATACCATGGCACACTATAAAAAAAATCTTAGTCATGAATACAAGTGTGTCTGTGAGTCCTCCTGGCAAATTATCAACCCTGGGAAGAGTCTGAAAATCACTAACAGCCATGTCTCTGTTAGACTGTTATTAGGAATCTGTATTGTCACTCTTTTTTCCTTAGTCTAGAAATGCTATTATAGAACAAAGTTTGACCTTGTTGCCTTTCTCTAGTGGTCAGTATTGGTCACTATTAGTCTATATCCTATCATCTTTATTTCCTTTTTTTTTTTACTTATTCTGAAATTAATTTGCTCTTCTATTTGCTTCCTATAATAGAAGCATGGGTCACCGATTTTAAACCTACCTTTTCTAATATAAGCATTCATAGCTATCCATTCATCTCTAACCATTTCCTTAGTCACTTTCTTCCCACAAATTTTAGTATGTTTTTATTATCATCTGTGTCAAAATATATTTAAACTTTCTTTTGATTTTTTCTTCCATTTCCAAATATTTGGAACTTTTCCCTATATTTTATTTCTGGGAATTTCAAATGTCATTCTACTCTTTTTTTTAAGGTTCCTTTTTATCATTATTATTATTAAGTCATATACACATAGATCATGAATATATTTATGCATATGTGGGCACAATGTGTTGATATTTTATACAATCTGATGTGGTTACATCAAACAAATCAACATAGCTTTTGCCTCATTTACTTGATTATTGTGTTAAGACATTTATGTTCTACACTTGACAGATTTGACTTGTACCCTTGCAATATGCTCCATAGGTGTGGTCTCGCCTTCTACCCTCCATCAAACCTCTCCCCTCTCCTCCCTTCCCACTCCATTTCTCTCTTTCATCCTGGGCTATATAGTTGTGCTCTATCTTTCATAAGAAAATGTGAGTAAAATGTAAGTTGGTTTCATAGAAGTACTGAGTATATTGGATACTTTTTTCTCCATTCTGAGATACTTTACTCAGGAGAACATGTTCCAAGTCTGTCCATGTAAACATAAAAGAGGTAAAGACTCCATCTTTTTTAAGGCTGCATAGTACTCCATGGTATACATATACCACAATTTACTAATCCATTCATGGGTCAATGGGCACTTAGGTTTCTTCCATGACTTGGCTATTATGAATTGAGCTACAGTGAATAATCTGGTGCAAATATCTTTTTTGCAAAGTGATTTTTGGTCTTTTGCATATACTCCTAGTAGAGAAATTGGAGATTCCAACAGCAGATCAATTTTTAGATCCCTGAGTGTTCTCCAAACTTCTTTCCAAAAGGAATGTATTAGTTTGCATTCCCACCAGCAGTGGAGAAGTGTTCCCTTTTCTCCACATCCATGCCAACATCTGTAGTTTTGGGATTTTGTTATGTGGGCTACTCTTACTGGAGTTAGAGGGTATCTCAAAGTGGTTTTGATTTGCTTTTCTCTGGTGATTAAAGATGATGAGCATTTTTTCATGTGCCTGTAGGCCATGTGCCTGTCTTCTTCAGAGAAGCTTCTGTTCCAGTCTCTTGCCCATAGTGAAAAGGGATCACTTGTTCTTTTCTTATTAATAAGTTTGAGTTCTCTGTGGATTCTGGTTATCAGCCCTTTGTTGGAAACATAACCTGCAAATGTCCTCTCCCATTCTGAGGGCAGTCCACTTGCTTTCCTTACTGTGTTCTTGGCAGTGCAGAAGCTTTTTAGTTTGATCAGATCCCAGTAATGTATTTTTGGTATTGCTTCAATTGTCCTGGGAGTCCTCCTCATAAAGTTTTCTCCCAGGCCAATTTCTTCAAGTGTTTCCCCTGCACCTTTTCATGGTATTGGTACCAAAAATAGAGAGGTAGATGTATGGAACAGAATTGAGAACCAGGAGATGAATCCAGACATTTATTGTCATTTGGTCTTCCATAAACCTACCAAAAACTTAAACTGGAGGAAAGACTCCCTATTTAACAAATGGTGCTAGGTGAATTGGCTGGCTAATTGTAGAGGACTGAAACTGGACACACACCTTTCACCTCTAACAAAATTGACTCTCAGTGAAATCATTCTACTCTTGTCAGAGACTATGTTCCATGATTCTGACTAGTTGGCATTCACAGAGACTTGTTTTAAGAGCCAGAAAATGGCTTATCTTTATAAACACCCCATATGCACTTCATAAGGACATGTGTCCTGTAAAGTTGCTGGGTATATGCCACCTATGTCAGTAGGCTCAACCTGGTTAACACTGTTCTCAAGTCTTCCACCTTCTTTCTGTATTGCCCTCGACTTGTCCCATCAACTGTAATTGAATAGTCCCCAAATCATTGTGTACTATTTGTCTATTATTTGTCCACTTTTTTCCTTATGTATTTTGGAGCATTGTTATTCATTGCATAGGCATTTATGATGTCTAAATATTCTTCAATGATGGACCCTTTATGATTTTGAAATAATACTGTCATTGTATGTGATGGTGTTCCCTGCCTTGAAGTCTGCTTTACCCAACCTGCAATATGGGCATCTTCATGTTTATATTCACAAATGGCGTGAGGTTCTGTTCATCATTTTTCTCTTTGTGCATTCAATTCATCTGTGTCTTTTATAGCTACAGTGTATATATTAAAAACAAGTCCTTGATTCTTCCTCTACGTACAGTATGATAAACCCTACCTTTAGTTTACAGTGTCTATTCATTTGCATGTAAGTAATAATCTTATTTGGATTAAATATTGCAGCTTGCTATTAATTCTTTAGTTCTTGGTTGTTTTGTTCCTGGTTTCCCATCTTCTCTTGAGTTAATCAAGTTGTTGGATTTATTGTTGCTGTTTATTTGTTCATACTGTCTCCTCTATTGGCTTTTTTTTTTTTCAGTTCTTTTCATTAATGTTTGCTTTAATGACAACAATATTTATCCTAAGGGTATCTAAGTCTAAATCAGATTAACATTATATCACTCCATATATAATGTAAGATATATAATGCTATCATCACATAATTTACTTCTCCTTTGTTAGAACCTACCACTTTGTTAATTATTTTTGCTCTAAACAGTCCATGATATTTTATAACATTTGAAAAAGTAAAATACAACTCCTCATATTTAATGTTTCTAGTGTTCTTCCTCATGTACTTTTAGATTCAAATGTTCATTTGGTATAATTTACATTCAGCCTGAAGAGCTTTCTTGAGCATTTCTGGTTGTATGAGTCTGAATATATTTCTCAGCTTCTGTCTAAAGCATATCTGAAAAATGTCTTTATTTATAAAAAGACACTTTCAGTTGGTGAAGCAGTCTATCTGGTAGTGCCTCCCCACACTTCATACCCTGCCTCGAGACTTTAAGATGTCAGTCTTTTATCTTCTTGCTTCCACTGTTTTTCTTTCTTTCTTTTTTTTTTAATAAAAAAATCTGCTGTCTTTCTTCTTCAGACTTTCCTATATATATCCATCCTTCCCCCTCTGCCTGGGATTTTCTAAGATTCTCATATCTATGGATATATATACACACATATATATATATATCAAACTTTGAGATGGTTTTGCCAATATTTCTTCATTTTTTAATTTTTCTGTTCAATTCTCACTCTTCTTCCCTTCTGGGACTCAACCGTAGGCTGGGGAGGGTCATTTGTTTACTAGTTTGGATTTTTCAGTCTTTCTCTTTCTTCTTAGTCTAAGTTTTCGTAATGTATCTTTAAATTTGTGAGTACTTCTTTTGTGGAGCCCTATCTGATATTAATCTCATACAATTAATTTTAACTTTAGGTATTTTGTTTATATAATATCTCTATTTGATTCACATTTTTAAGTTTCTATATCTTTTCTAAAAATTACCATTTATTTATTTATTTAAAATTTTTCTATTGGTTATTTGGGGATGATCAGCTGCTAATTCCAATCTCTGGTCATTTGTGGGTCTGTTTTTATTGGCTTGTTTCCTCATTAGCAAGGGTCATCCTGTTTCTTCATACATCTAGTGATTTTTTTAATTATGTAGCATTATTTTTAATATATTTGTTGTGTAGACTCTTAATTTTGCTGATTTATTTAGAACAGTGTTGCTTATTTGTTCTAGAAGTGGAACATGTTATTCATAGATAACTAACTAACTAACTAGTCCTAACTAACTAATCCATGAATCTTTTTCATGGATTCAACCAACCATGGATCAAAATTATTTGAAAACAAATACAACAATAAAATAATACAAATTGCATAGATCATGTTGATCCTGCAAAACCTAGTTTTAGGCTTTGTTTGGGTGATATTATGTTGATTTTTCCTGTTAGTCCTAGGAAACTAACCTATCTTAGTTCTCAAAAATAGTCTTTACTTTTAGGAAATGGCCTTTCTAGAGTTTTGATTAAAATCCAAAGATATTACCAAACCCCTCTCACATAAAGGGAGTCTAACTCCAAATGCTTACTCCTCTCTGGTGAGCAGCAGATTAAATCTCTGCTTATTCTTCCATCCTTCAAGCTGTTAATATTGCCTCTGGGACCTGTGGAATCTCATCCAAATATGCACAGTTAAGGAGTCAGACAAGAGAGGAATTCATGCAGTTGGCCCTCTGTATCCACAGTTCTTTTTCATGGATTCAACCAACCACAGATCAAAATTATTTGAAAACAAATACAACAATAAAATAATACAAATTTAAAAATCAATACAGTATAACAATTACTTATATAGCATTTAAAGCACATTTAGAGATGATTTCACATATCTAGGCATATGTACATATAGATCATATGCAAATACTATGCCATTTTATATAAGGGGCATGGGTATGTGTAGATTTTAGTATCTGGAGAATCGGGGGTGGTCCTAGATCCCTTCAGATTTTGGGATTTTCCTTTCTATAGCTATATGCATTCTGAGAATTTTCCTCTTCAATATTCCAGGATTTCTGGAAATTCAAAACTCTGTTCTCTAACCCAAAAGATGTAGCCTGAGTTCTACCTGCCATGCACTGTAACTATTTCCCCTCAAAGGAAAAATAAATGTGCATGTTATCCAGTGTGTGTCCTTTTATTCAAGGATCAAATCCTTACCAGTTTATGCCTTCTTTCCGCTAGTGTTTGGTTCCTCCAGGTAATTTTTCCTTATATTGTGCCCATAATTTTTTGTCATTCCCTCTGGGATGAACAGTTCAATGGCAGGTCCATTGTTACCTAAATTAGAACTCCTTGGGTAAGCTTTACCTATTCATTCATTTAACAAGAGTGAACTGAACCCAAGCCCTGTGCCTTGTGCTGGGTTAGACATTGCAAATACAATACTCTCCACGGTAGCAGTATCATAGCCAAGGAGGTTTATCTGAGACATGATTATTGCTAATTTAAAACTGTTCCCAATACCCCACCATGACAATTGCAATATAGTCAGCATTGGCAATTTTTTACAGTCTTTATAAACACTGAATAAAAAAAGTAAAGAAAGAAAGAAAAGAGAGAGAATGGTGACTAAAATCACAAAGGGAGAGAGTGAATGCATGAAAAAAGGAAGGCTATGACTCCCTTCTTTTTGGAGCTTTCAGTATAATGAGAGACACAAAGAAATCACGCAAGTAAATGTGTAATGAGAGTGTATGGTTATGAGAGCCTATAATATGCAATTTGAACTGATCAAGGAGATCCAGGAAGAAGTCTCCAGGGAAGTATAATAATAATGGAGTTAGCATCTGATGTTGCTGCTGGCACCTAGGAAGTATTCAGGCAGTGATAGAAGCTGAAAACCCTTTACAGAGTCCATGACCACCACCACCAACAGAAACAGAAACTTTGAAACAGGTGATCATTAAATCATGGGTTGCTTATGCCTTTCCTAGAAGGAGTCCAGTAATAACACTGCATGCTACGATGCAAGTGTTCATCCTGAGGGTGAGGGTGCTGAGAAAGAATCCTCTTTAATAGAGCCCAGGGATCAGGATTGGTGTAATGGGAGTCAGAAGGGAGAGAGGAGGTACCACCCAACACACCAACCCAGCAGAGGGACAGGCGTGCAGCCCATGGCCACTTCCAGCATTTTTGAATCATTGTGAAGGAAATTAACTGATGTGGAAGAAACAGGATCTAAGAATCACACTTTCTACTAAATTATTAAAAGAAAAAAATAGAAAACACACTAAAGATCTTCTTCATGGATTAAAAATTCCATTGGTAGCAGCAGCACTGTGACAGAGCTAGGATTTTGCTCCCTGCCCAGGAGCCTGGGGAATTCACCACCATGGATTCCTGTTGAGATCACTTGCTGGGTGGAAGGCAGGAGGCTATAGGGTTAGTCTTGGGGTTGGGGGGAACTCTTGCACTCCAAACCATGAAAAAGGAGACAGCATTCTTCCTTCACTCTTTTCACAGAAACCACATAATTTTCTTTTATGAAGATTTATTCTGAGTCCCACCAGCCTTATGGTAATGTTTTCTCAACTTGTTTTATAATTATGAAATAATTATAAATGGGTGACACAGATACTTAGTCTCTCTTTTTCTTTCTGTACAGCAGTAGGCATTCTGCCTGGAATTCTTAGTCTGATTAGTCAACCCTTGAAATGATTTCCCTTTTATAAATCTTCCCAGTCTAGGGAGTAAAATGAAAAATATCACTTAGAAGGCATTTATTACTTTAATATTAATTATATTTTACTTAGCAGAGGTTCTTATTCTATGACAAATATTTAAGAAGGTAAAACAGAAACAGGACAAGAGGAAGAAAGTTATAAACACATACATAGCCTATTCCCTAAAGCTCACCATTGACAACACTCGGGGTCACGGGACTGATGGGAGGCTGATGAGAGCTCAGATGGGAACTCAGAGCAGGTAGGATGGCTAGGAGAAGAAACGATGAGGCCGGAGAGGTTTGCTGTGACCAACGCATTGATAGCCTGTTGTAGGCTTATTAAAGATTTTAGAATTTACTCTTAATGAAATGAAAAGCCATTCAAGAAAAATTTAAGCAGGAAAAATTCTATAGTCAAATTCATATTAAACTGAATACTAAACAAATCCTTCTGAGTGTAGTGTAGGGAATGCACTTGTGTGAGGCAAGGTGCCTGAGGAGAGTCTCTCAGGGGGTTTGCTGTCCTCCAGAGGAGGGGTAACAATGAGCAGGAAAGAGATGAAAGTAATAAGGAGGGAAGGAAGTTCACGTCAGGAGATATTTACCAAGAGACATGAAAAGATTCAGTGACTGATTAGACATTGGGTTCTTTCCAAACTTTTCTTTCTCAATTATGTATAGGTTTTCTTTACCTTAATAATTAGGTTACCTTCTGTACACAATCATTTTATCCTGCTTTTTCCCCTACTTAACAGTAAGAATTTGTTACTCACTGTTATTAAGTGTTGTGTAATAAGGCCTTGGATTTATGCACACAATTGAATCCTTCACCCCTTGTTGTGGGATGCTGCTGGTGTTCTCCGGGTTTTGCTAATACAGGTAATTCTTTGATTGATACCTTTGGGCATAAAGCACTTTCTTTATATCTGATTATTTCCTTAGAATAAACTCCCACCAAATAATCTAATGGATATGATCGTGTTAAGATTTTTATAGCAATAAATTGGATATGCCCATTTCAACCTCATAGCTACATCATTTCTCTGGGGAAGCAGCCTACAGCAGGTTCACTGTGTTGAGTCCCTTTCATCAAAGATGGAATGGACCCTGATTTGCCTTCACCATAACAGTCCCGTACTCTTGATAAGATTTGTCCTTCCTGCCCTACCAGTGTAGTTTCAGAACCACCATCCATGCACTAACAGAACGTTTTATTTTATTTGCCGCCGTGCTTCTGAACAAAGACCTCATTTTATAGCAAAAGGAGTGTGGCAATTGGTTTATATTCTGGAATCCAGTGGTCTTAACAATGCAGCTCGTTATGTCTCAAAGCATCCGATATCCCAGCGTGGTGGAACAGCCTACTGAAAACTCAGCTATAGGACTTGTTAGGAAAAAGTAGCCTGAAAGGTTGGGGCTATGTCTTAAAATATGCAGGTGTGTGTTAAGTAAGCAACTAACATATGGGTCTGGGAACAAATCCATTCCCTATTGGACCCATTTACAGAAAATTTGTTCCCTGTCCCAGCTTGGAACTATTTTGCTTTGAAAGTTTTAGTTCTCAATGGAAAGATATTTTTATCAGGGGTTACTATGATTGTTTCACTGAACTGGTGATTGCAATGGCCTTCTGTCCACATCAGGCTTGTTACAACACTAAACCGATGGGGGCAACATAGTTAATACCACAGCTAGATGATTGATCCTGGTCATTAATAGAAAATTTGAGTTCCTTTCAGTAGAAAATGGATCAGAAAAAACTGTCTGGAACCCAGAGGATTCACTTGGGCAAATTTTAGGTGTAACAGCAAAAATTAACAGGAAGACTTGCACCTGTAATACCAGGACTTTGAGAGTCCAATTTGAGAGGATTCCCAAGAGTTCAAGATCAGCCTGGGTAATATAGCAAGACCCTAATACTTTAAAATTAGCCACATGCTTGTAGTCCCGGCTACACAGAAGGCTGAAGCAGGAGGATCAATTGAGCCCAGGAGTTTTAGGCTGCAGTGAGCTATGATCAACCCATTACACTCTGGCCAGGGTGGCAGAATAAGACCCTGCCTCCATAAAATAAATAAATAAATGAAAGTTAACAGATTTCAGCACGTAAGATGGAAGAAAAAAAACCACTACGTAGTTAGACTACAGAGGAATAAAGATTGTGGTTACCCACCTGATAAAGAACATCAATTAGTGGACATAATAGATCAAGGGAAAGTTAGTGTGGTGTCAACAGGAGAGAAAAGAAGTTATACATAGTAACCATGGCTGAAGGAGCAGGCACAGAAATAAAAACTGTCACACACGTGCACACATGCACACACGCACACACACGTGCACACACACACACACGTGCACATGCACACACACGCGCACACACACGTGCACACATGCACACACACGTGCACACGCGCACACACGTGCACACGTGCACACGCAGACACACGCACACACACACGTGCACACATATGGTGTTTTTTTCACTTCCCTTCATCCTTTCCTCTTATTATTTTGCAAAAGGCTCACCAGCAGTGGTTCAGAACAGGTGATAACTAGTTCATTTGTTACATTTTAAAACAAAATGTTCTTAAATGGTTTGACTCGCACAGCATAGTAGGATAAATAAAATAGAAACCTATAAATAGGATATGGGCAGGATTAAGGGGCTATACTGCCCTCCTGATGGTCTGGCGTGGTGCAGAAGGTATATCCACGTCCTGAATGAACAATGGAAAACAGATTTCAGCTGAGCATAAGAAAGAACTTTCCAACAGCACAGGAAGGGGACAGTCCTCATTGGCACTGGAATAAGCTGCCTATCACTGGGAGCCTGAGCGATACTTAAGGAGATTTCTGGGTTAAGTGCAAGATTGTGAAGCTCAATGGGATGTCACTGCTCTGGTTTTACATTTGAGGAGAACGATTCTCAGAAAGGTGATGCAATCTGCCTGACACCACACAGCTAAAGGCACAGCCGTGTAACTCCACAGAATACCGGGGTGTTGCTTTACATCGTGATGATAACTCGCAAGGGCTAGAGAGGAAGTTACTAGATTTTCCCCCGCTCTTTCTTTGTATGACTTTCAGCTCCTCTTAAGAACCAATGCGTGCTTTGGGGGTATTAGGTAGCTTATGTTGTGCTTACTTTAATAAATATCCAAAATACATCCTTAAGAGAATTTTCAAATAATGATTTATTTTATTAACCTCCTGACATTTATGGAAAACTGGCATATCATTAACAAAACCCAAGGTCAGTAACTGTTGTCAGTGAATTCTCACATACCCCTGACCTCACCAGCCCTCCGCACACACAGCAAACAGGTGTGCAACGCACATCCCACTGGACACACACGCACACACACCACAAATGTGATTTTCATGAATGTGTGTTCGAGCTAAACGTTCCTCTCTTTGTGTTGTGTGCACTGACGCACTTTGGAAAGTGGAAGTTGGCTAAACTGCTGAGATAATCAAGCAGATGTTTTCATGCACACCAGTGTTTCTAATTCTCTCATCCATCCAAGGACGTGGAAAGATTGTATTCCTCCATACCTTTGAAGTACAGCATGGCCAGGTGACTTTACCTAATGGCACGTCACTGACTATAAGTTGTCTGAGTCACCCTGAAGTCTGGTATTGAGACGACGCTGTCATAAGATGCATGCACCTCTGACGGTCCACCATGAGATTGGACTGCAGAGAGCAAACGCCCAAACTTGTCTGGTCATGTAGCACACTCAAGAGACAACTATTTATTGGTTTAGGCCCCTAAGAAGGAGCGTTGGATCATTACAGCCTCACAACTCAACCTGGCTTGACTACCAAGCCCTGCGTTAGAGACTGAATCTAGAAAACACCTCTGTAAATTAGACTTTATTATCTCCATTTTATAAGTGATGAATTTGAGATCTAGTCATTAAACACCATGCCCCAAGGCACACAGTAAGTGTGAGCTGGAAGATCTGAAAGATGCAGAAATCTATATTTTGGAACCAAAGACAAGTCTCTGTGTTTGATGCTGGAAAGAATTTGGTTGCTCCAAAGGGCAACTTTGAGCTTTCCACAAGTTCAAGTAGTCCCTTTTATTAACAGCCTTGGTCATGTACCTTTGGAAAGACAGGACCAGAATGTGGAGCCAGCTCTACTCACTCAAGATCGGGCTGCTGGGTAAGGTCAAATGAGAGCGACCGTGGTAGAGACAGAGGGTTGGGGAGGGATTCTCTTTAAATAGAGAAGTACATTCAAAAGAAAGATCTTTTCTGGAAAGCAAGACCTATGGGAAGCTGCAGGCCATATCCCAGTGGGCTTTAGCGGTTTCTGAAATAGTAGATATTTCAACTCGATTCTGGTGCATTAAGTGTCAAAGAGCCTCATCGTAACATTGTAGGTTAACAATGTAGGTGCAACTGCCTATTACCTAGATTGTCCAGCGAGGAACGACAATATTTTTATTGCAGAAGGTTACAAATTTCCAGGCAGACTGGCCCATTACAACCTGTTCCTTACTTGACCCGCTATGATCTCCACAAGATGATGGAGGTGCTTCCTTCCCAACACAGAAAGGAAACGTCTTAAACTGTTGTCTCATCTGTAAAAACAAACTGACAAACTAATTACTCCTTTACCTAGAATGTTCTCCAGCAGATGATGGAGACATATGTTTCCCTAAAGACACATTGCTTTCTAAAAGTAAACTATATAAACTTGCTGTTATATATGTTAGCAAAATAGTGTTACAAAAGGAAAAATTAGCTCACCCAATGGCTCGAGGTAAGGTGAAACAAGGAAATCCTGCTCTTTCCCCAGACCCTGCAGACAGCCGTCCAGCTGGTGGTGCCTGAAGGGCCCCCACACCTGTTCTCAGGTGCCCTCTTCTGTCTCCACTTCCTTGCCTGCGTCATGGCCATTGTCTTTCACTTGGGACACTGCATCACCCCCAATCTGGTCTTCCTGCCTCTATCTCCCCACCCTCATGTTGTTCCAAATAGAAGACAGACGATTTCTCAAAATACCATTTAAAACACATCACCACCCTGATTGTCAGCTGTTTCGTGGTTTCCTGTAAACCTCAAATGAAATCATAACACTTCCCGGTTGAGCAGGCCCTTTCTAATCAAGTGCTTCTCTATCTTTTTGTCTCATGTCTTGCAAGGTGTTTATGACACCCTCTCCTTCATTTGTGTGAAACCATGTGACTTTTCCTCAGCCTACCATTTCTCTTCCTCCAAACTTCTATTCCGCCTTCAAAATCCAAATCAGGCATTTCCTTTCCCAAGAAGCCTCCCTTGATATCCCACCCCACCCGGCCCTAAGATGTCCAAAGATAGTCGATACTTGGTTTTGATCTTATAATGCATATATTATAATTTCTCGTAATATATGCTTAGCCTGTAAATGCAGGGAGTGGAAAGGGAAGAAGGAAATAAATAAAAAGATGCAAAGAAATGAAAAAGAAAGAAAGAAGAGAAGCCAAAACACACCGATTCTCAGGTCCCCTATCTTTCCCCCCACTTCATGGTTATTTTTGCAAGTATCCATGAATAAAATAAAATGATGTGGATTTTTTTGGTGACTAATGAAAATGATATTGTCAGAGTGTTCTAATTTAAGAAGGATACTTAATATGAAAGTAATAGAAGTTTTGTGATGAGGAGCTATTGCAAAGATATTATTGCAAGCTCAAAAACCAATCTTTGAGGTTGGATGTGGAAATAAGATGACCATAAAAAGATGCCAATAAAAGAGTTATACAATCTTTAAGCGGCATCCATGTGCAACATCTCATATGATAGTCAAAAATGCCCAGAACACAATGCTTGGCAGATATCCCTATTACCATTCTCTAGAGGAATTGGAAGTTCAGAGAGGGAGCAATTCCCCAAGGGCACCTTGCAAGTTCATTGGCAAAATAGGTGCCATATAAACCCCTGAACTTCTCGTCATTACACTTCACCTCCCACACACCCTACTGAGCTACTTTGCTTTAAGTAAAAAGCCAGGGAAATTTCCTTGGACTTAAATATGGCCTTTGGCTTGACTGCCCTTTGTTTGGGATTTTATATTCAGCTTTCTGTACAAGTTGTTACAACTCGGCACTTACCCAGTAACCTTCTCGGAGGGAAAGAATGGTAATAATTTCTTTGGCTTATACTTTTTCTAAGATCTCAAAATTGCCATTTCACAAATATCGTTTCTGAAGTTTAGAGCGTATAAAACAAGAGTAAATAAAAGGGAAAGAACGCCATCGGTCCCATGAAGCCAAGGACTCCATCCATAATCAAAAAAATAAATTTAACTGAAAATTTGATCCATAACTTATATTCCTAAAAAAAAAAATTACATTACTATGGGTAATTTATGCTAAAATATTTAAGTATCCCCTGGGCCTAGGGACAACGCAAAAATTATTCTTTTCTTTGTCCATTCAATTAATCATTTTGTAAACATTAAGCTCCTACACTCTACTGGGCATTTTTTATTCATAGGACTTGTTTATTTATATGTGGGTCATTATGGAAGTTTTGAGATACACAAAAATCAAGAAACATAAAATATACACAGATCGAAACAAATGAAGCCCTCCCAGTGATACTGATAAGCTGAGCAAGTGGAAACTTGCATGAATGAATCAGAAAGAGTGCTGTCAACTGTGTTTCTTGGAAGTGACATAATGGACTGTGACATGGTCTGTCTTAAAACTTCCCTAGTGACCCACATTTAATACCCCAGATCTGGGGTGAGGGAGGCATCTTCAATCCAATTGACTATCTCTTCCCCCTTCCTCTTTCTCAATTTCATTCTTAAATTCTCTCTATATTTCCATGCCAAGAGACTCTTCTGCCAAGGTTTGAATTGCTCCCTTGATGAGAATTTCATTACTCGCAAGGTTCCTGAGGTTCAGTAGGCTGCTACTTCCACGGGTCAGTTTTCTGGGGCAAACAGACAATTCGTTCATTCTTGGGACATGATAGAAACATGGGAGGCCAAGTCATTAGGACGCTTTGCAAAGCTCCCCCATGGTACCGCAGTGGACTGGCAGGCCCCAGTCCGGTGGAAGACAAAAGAGACTCGACCATAATTAAATAGGCACAGAAATTCCTTGTGGGCCTTTGCCTTTGCACATTCAGAAGGACACTAATTACGTGGGGAGCCCGTCCAGGCCAAGCCTCCCAGGCACAGAGGGAGGGCTACTTTGGAGGATTCCTCTCTGACTAGCAGCAGTGTTTGACCTTCCCATTGACTCCCTAAATTGTGTTTGCCCCACTAATAAAGCCCTGACGGTGGGAGCCGGCACACTGCCTGCCTTTCTCCTTCCAGGGGCCTCCGCTTCCCCAGTGTGGGTTGCTGGGCATGAATGTCCCCTTTGTCTTCCCCTCAAATGTTTTGGCAGGGCTTCTGAAAACAGTGGTAAATGAAAGAAACACATGGTTCTAATTGTTTTCTCTGGGATCAGACTGATGTCCTCAGGGCATCTCACACACACACACACACACACACACGGTGCCTTAAGATCAACGCTGCTCTGAGACCTTCCAGCTAATACCCCAAACTGGGATGCTTAAGAAATACCAAAATATGCACTACTGTTCTAAGGAAGAGCACTTTCTCCGTCCAAATCTAGCTACTCTCCAGGTGAAAACATCAGGGTGTGATTTCCGTTCCAAGTAAAAGATACACTGAGCCAAGACAAGCCACCTGTTTGTATCAAGGCGGGTATTAAAACCTTCAGGGGAGGATCGCAATTTCTTGAATGAAGGAACAAATGAATAAACAATTGTAGGTAGAAGAAAGGGAAGGGGACGGAGGGGAGAAAGGGTTCATTCCCAAACGGTGCCGATGTTGGTTGGGTGCTCACCTTCTCCCAAGCACTACGTCGTGTTTCTCAACCAGTGACATTTTGGACCAGATACTTTTTTGTTCCAGCAGCTGCTCATTGAAAGGAGTTTTGTAACAGCTTTGTCTCCAGCACCAGATGCCAGTAGCATGCCACAGCTCCAGATGTGACAGTCACAACCGTCTCAAGTCTTGCCAGATGTCCACTGTGCTGAGAGCAGCAGAGAGTGGGGGGGGACGTGGAGGGGATTCACTCCTGATTGAGAATCATTAAACTAGATGATTCAGAAAGATAAAAATTTCAGATACATTGAATCTGAGGAGTTGGTAGCTGAGTAAGACTCCCGGCCTTACCTGTTACCAACTCTGTGACTTTGGGCTTATTCCCCATTCTCCCCAGGCATCCTAACCTACCTCATAAAGTTTTAAGAATTAAATCAGACCATGCTTAAAATGTGTAACATGATGTCCAGTACATGGTGAGCGCAGTCCACGTTCACTGGTGCCGACTTTAGTCTCATGGTATTGCTGCTATGGACGCTCTGCAGGCGTCTTGCGTGAGACGCTCTGCTCCCACATCTGCTGCGCATGCTGGGTGTTTTTTACGTCCACCGTCAATGCTGGAGTTTCCTGTCTCCACATTTCAGGCCCAAGAACAGCAGGAATTGAGGACTCCAGCATCACCCATGACCCCTTGACTCCCTCCTGGGGTACACACACATGCCAGGGGCTGAGAACGAAAGACATTTCCCATGGAATAAAAGGCTGCTGACATTTCAACAAGGCTATTCAACAGGCCTTTGACCAGCCAGGGCCATAGGTCAGATTCCTGGCTCTCACATTTTCCTTCCTCCAGAAGGAAAAGCCCCACGGTGCTAACGGATACATTCAGCCTCTGGTTGCAGCCAGGGATGGATGGGGTGTCCCAGCAACCTGGTCACTCACCGCAAAGGTTCCCACACCTCACGCTGTCACTCGCTCCCACTGACAATCCCCTACTGAGTGTGGCCCATAATCCAGAACTGTCCCCTCTCCAGCCTGCAGCCATCACATGGCCCCTCTCCAGCCTGCAGCCATCACATGGCCCCTCTCCAGCCTCCCCTGTGTGTCCTGCTGCCCTCCCCCTGCAGCTTTCAGGATTGGAGCTTTGACATAGCCTTTTCTCCACTCCTTATCCCCAGGGCATCCTCCAAACCACCCACCAGTGGCACTTTCCTAGCATGTGAATATGACTGTCACTCCTCTACTTATAAACTTTCAATGGCTCTCCTTTCCTCTGGACTGGCAGGCCCTCGTTGATTGAAGACAAAAGAGACTTGTATAAACTTGGTATACAAGCACTCTAATTTCTTTGCCTACCCTCCTTCACGTCTCAAGATGTGTCCCCCATCTCACCCCCATTCAGCGTCTGCACCACGGGTAAACGGAGCCCAATGCAATTCCCTGAAATTGTCCTGCTCCTTTTTCAAGCTGATCCATCTCCCATCATCTCAGCACTAGAAGGGTGCTATAGCCAATGACTGCAGCACCAGCATTTGAGACCTGGAGAACATACTAAGGATCAGATCATCTCTTTGAAAAGCAAACTGTGAAATCAAAAATGAATAAACATTTCATGAAACAGCCACTAAATAATACAGTTCAACTAATTAATTGCAATTCAACTTATATAATTCTACATAGATACAATAAAGATGAAATGATCAACAGGTAAATAATAGATGGTGCGTTGACACAACTGAACACAGAAGCTGTAACGTGACATGTGTGTACGTATGCATTTAGAGCTGATACCCAGAGAGAGGAGGCTTCAAGGTGAAGAAGAGGTTAAAACAATGTTTTTTGCAAGCCTGGGTCCCTGCACATATTCCCTGTCTGCTCCTTGGGTTGCCCACTCTCCACTTGGATAAGTATTTCTGATTTTTCAAAAGTTCACGGGATGTTGGGTCCAGTAAGCAGCTTCCCTGAGGTCTGTCCCACAAGGCAAACCCTTCTCCCTCTGGAGCCCTTGCTTACCACAGCACCTTGCACACTGTCTGTCTGTCTGTCTGTCTGTGTCTCCCACCAGACTTTGGAGGTTAATGAGGGAGGTGGCTGTATCTTATTTATCCTGAAACATTTCCCTGGAATGTGGTGTGGAGAGGCTAAGTGTTAACTGCTGATGACAATACAACCTACAGTGACACGAGGACAATGTTGTGATCTGGTGCACTTCACTGGCGGGTCCTCAAGCTCAAGAAAGAAGTGCTGTTGTTTCCTTTGCTGTGACCACACTATGGTACCCTCTGCTCTGAGCGCTGGCCAGGTTATGATATCACTGGTAGCTGCTGGCCGGACAGGTAGGTCGTCATTTATCAGGATGACCGGTGTTTTCACTCCAGGTCACACCATGGGAACAAAGGAAACAGGCCTGTCCTTAGACCAGGCTTTTCTCGATCAGCAGTACCTCCTCAGTCAGCAGAGCGAGACCCGTGAGGGTTTCTCAGGCTTAAAACAAGCAATCGGCCAGACTGGGGCCTCAGTGGCAGTGAATGGCTTTTGTGGCTAAGGAAATGGGGAAGGTGAAATGCTGAGAACTTCAGGCCTTGTGTGTTCCACCGGACGCTTTCTGGCTACAGTCCCTCAGGGGGCCACAGAAACTTCACTAGACATTGTTTATTTCTCTCCTTTCAGAGATGGGAGTGTGGGAAACAGGAGACGCGTATTCTTGGTTCATGAACCACAGGCTTTGTTTCTCTATCATCCCTCATAAAAACTGGGGGAAACAAGCAGAAAGTGCCCCGGGCAGTGGAAAAGAAATGGCCTTTGGTGTGAGCCAGGCTTGGGTCTGAATTTTAACTCTGCCACTTACAAGCTGTGGGATTTGAGGGAAGATCACAAAATGACACAAAGTCTGGGTTTCCTCCTTCCTAAACTGAGCGTGACACATACCTTGAGGCTTTGGTATGATTTCTGCAGTTCATATATATAATGCCAACCACGACAGCATCTTCATGGCTGACATCCAATGATCCGCTGATCTCGTGGTGTAGATTGCGCGGGTGATCAGATGCTCCTGTCATCTGTAGACCATAGATTGTAGATCCTGGCTCCACCCCCTCAGATCCTTCATTGTTCCCCCTATAATATAGTTTCCATTTGGGGAAGCAAAGGAAACATGAAAGAAAAAGTGTTTTCCTGCAGAATTCTGCTCTCAGTTTCCCTACTTTGAAGTAAGCCATGGCAATGGGCCAGCCACATGGCAAACTTTGGGAGTAAATTTCATTTTAAGTCTTCTTCCAGTTGACTGAAGACAAAAATCACTTGTGTGTGTGAAAGGTGTAAACTAAAATAAAATCCTAAGCCCCCTCCTGGAGTTAAATGGACCCCCTCTTAGCCAACAGGACCCCAGAAAAACCTCTAAACTGGGCTCCTGGTGGTGAAGGGAAGGGAGGTCAGTCTGGCATTGGAAAATAAATTATTAACAGGATGTAAGATCATGCAGGGCAAAGGTTAAATCACCTGCAGGTGATCAATTTTGCTTAACTAATCACTTGAGTCGTCTATTGTGGCTTGTCTCTGATTAACAGGCTCCCCATCTTAACCTAAGACATCCCAGGCTTTTATACAAAGCTTTACTTCTTTAACAAATTACAAATCAAAGAATCTTTGAACCTACCTGTAACCCCATTCAAGATGTCTGTCCTTTTAAGGCCAAACTAATGTGCACTTTCTATGTTTCAATTTATGATTTCACCTGCAATTCCTGTCTCTCTAAAATGTATAAAACCAAATTGTCACTCACACACCTAGCCATTACGGGGCCACTTGCTCATGACCTCTTGGACATGGCTCCCTAGGCCACAGTCAGATGTATTTGACTCGGAATAAATCTTCTTAAATTATTTTACAGAATTTGTGTTTTTATTTTGATTTTTCCAGAGAAGAGT
>NW_003852546.1:3326663-3333993 GCF_000181295.1 Otolemur garnettii | reverse complement strand
GCAGAAAGTCACTTGAGTGGCTGTGGTGCTTCTGTGATGCACTGGGAGGTATACAACAGTTGTATTAGCCTGTGCTATTTCATTTTACTTTTTAGTAATTCAAAGAGTAATGTCTTCATCTATCATTATCCTTGTTAATGTATAAGGAATTTTCCCTTCAGAGAGGTTAAGTGACATGGTCACACAGCCAATAAAGAGACTGAATGAAAATCTGAGCCCCCCAGAACTGTCTGATTCCAAGATTGATCTTCCACCTGCGCCGGACTTGGTGGGCCTTAGAAGCATAGTTATTAGAGATAGCAAGTAAAAATACGTGATACCCAGTGAAATTTTCATTTCTGATAAGCAAAAAATAATTTTAATATAGGCAGTCCCAAATGTTTTAAGTATAAGTATACCCCTAATATTACTTACACTTCGTAGGCATTTGTTATCCACCTTAAATGGAAACTTAAACTAGACATTTGCATTTGATCTGATAACTCTTTGTAGGAGGCTCACTGCGCGTAAGCATATGAGAAGAAACTATGCCAGAGCTTTCCCAGAGTCACTTATGGTTCTTCTCCTAGAAATGTGCCTTTCAGAAACAGTAAACATCCTCTTTGCTATTGAAAGACTTTTAGAAGTCTAGAAGTAACACTGTTAGACTTTTAGAAAAACAGAGGGAGAGGAATGCTCCAGAGATGATTTAGAATGTGTTTTTTACGTGAGCTTGGTATGGATCTAAATGCTCCAAGGGTGTGCAGAGCGAGAATCCAAATAAAATTTGACAGTGGCATGCATCATGGGCAGACAACCTTGGCTGGGTAAACTCAGATTCACCAAGCCAATTTCACTCCGAACTTTCACAGGTCTGACTTGGAAACCAGAGCAAGGACCTGACCTGGAAGCTAATACTTACTGAAACCCAACTACATGGCAGCCACCATGCGGGGACCTCATCTACGGCACCTCATTCAGTCTCTGAGCATTGCTGAATTTGATGTGGGTCTTTTTGAACCCTCTAACAGCACCTTTGTAGAGTTCGTGGGAAGTCAGGCGGGCTGCAGTCAGATGAGTGAAGTTTTATAGATATGTGTTGAGTAGCCCCCAGTAACACAGATTAAATTGCCCTACTGTCATTCTGCATGAAAATCTTCCTGTCTGCTCATCTGCTACTATTTTGACTTATATCTCATGGCCCACGTTATCCCTCTGTGCCATTTTGAATGGGAGATGAACCCTCCTCTGCACCCAAATCATCTCCTAAGTTAGCTTCCATGGCCTTCAGACCTGACCTCTCATTGTAGGAACTGGATTCTTCCTTTCCCATACTGTGCACAATTTTTCACTCTGGTATGAAAGAGGCCACAGAGCCTGGTGGTCGACAATACAACTTATGGAGGCCCCTGGCAGCTCTACCACTTAGATAAATCACATAACAGCTCCATGCCTCAGTTTCCTTGTCTTTATGGCTAACATAATAATAACTTCAAGGTGTTCTTGTGAGGATTGAACACAGTGATGCCCATAAATCACTTAAGAACAGTGTCCAGCCCATAATAAGTCTACCATAAAATTTATGCTATCACTATTACTACTGATGAGATCTACCCTAGCAAACCAAAAACTTTGAGTGTGTGCCAACCACAGAGGTGAACAGCTCATGTGCATCTTGATAGTTTACTCTCACAACCTTGGAAGCAGAGACAACTATCATCCATAGAGCTAGTAAATCCCGTGATTTTATTTAATCTCTCTGTCTAGTAAAGAGGCAAAGCTTGCTTGACCTACGCTTGTAAACCCCACCTGTCTACCCTGTCCCATTTCCCTCTCAATTTCTTATAGATTCTAGAAGGTGCTTCGAAATGGAGGTTGATTTGAATTCCGTTATTTTCTCTCTCAACATATGCAGAGACATATACAGTTTTCCCTGCACAGAATCAAGCGCCACCAAATTAAAGCTTTCTTGGTGTATGTGTAGAAGGAGAAGAAATTGAACAGCAGGAGTTTAATAAGGTCATTCAATTATGGCCTTAAAGGTTACCCCCTTCTAGCTTTCAACTTGAGAGCCACCTTTTAGGTATAATGGCATGACAACTCTGGTCCTCAGGTTCCTTCTTGAGACATGAGCATATTGATCTGCTTTGATTGTTTAAAATAATGCATTTTTTGCAAGGTAGCATATCATGTAACTAACCCCAAGCTGGGGTAAAGGATGGAAGACAAAAAGCCGAGCACATCTCTATGGGTGTAATATCACTAATGCCCACATCCCAAGTGGCTCTCAGAACACATGGCACCCAGCCAAACCAGGTATCTTGAGCAACTGCCCTTCAGATGACTATGTCATCTCTGGAGGTGTCCACCTCCATGCTGGCCAAAAGAAGACCCTAGACAGATAACTTTGCCAATCAAAAGGAAAAAATCTTCTCTAAAACCCTTGAACAAGATCTGTCTCACCTGTAGGTGAACAAACAAAATGAAACACTCCAATCTGAGATCCACAGTGGCAGCTTCAAAAATCTAATAAATCTTCACAAATCATCAAGGACAAAAATCAAAAGTTTATGGAAAGTTTCACGAGGCATTGGTAGGTAAGATATGAGATTTAGAACCCAGCTCAGGCAAGTTTGTCACTCCTCTGAACTTCGGTGTCAAGGCTGTTGGTTTAGAACATTGCCCTCCTTCCCACGGTGACAGGTGCCCAGTGAAGTCACACACCGATGTCCAGGAGCCGACTGTGAAGGTTTCCTACCAATCACATTTTTTCGTCAGGGAACCCAATTTCTCAAGTGTCAATTTTATCTTTATTCATAGCACTCATATTTCTGATTTAAGGGAAATAATAATGCTTTTATCAAACTGGTAACTGCTGTGGCCATTGAAATTCAAAGACTCTTATCCCTTGCTATTTGACGGCATTGATTTGCTGGGTTTTCCCTTCTCATCCAACCATAGTTCAGTTATCTGAGTGAAAAGACCAAGCCAGAGCTATAAAAATATGATTGCATTGCAGTTGCAAGTTCCCAAACTCGATGGTTATAACCTGATGCAGGGGCATTCCAATTTTAACTATCTACTGCTGTTTCTATTTCATAAAGACACGAAAAACATCCTGCTCTGCTTTTATATACATCACTACTTTTATGGCTTTTGTGTCATAATAAAAGGCAGTTTGTTGGAAGCTAATTTTTTTTTTTTTTTTTTTACTTTCCCCTAACAGAAAAATAGCCGACTTAGAATAAGACATTTCTGTCTGGTCTCTGTGCCTTCTAACTCTGTCCCATCCAATCAGTCTGCATTCCACCAGGCTGCCAGGGTTTTCTTCCCGAAGAGCTATTTATATAAGACATCACCCTGCTCAACCTTCAAAGGCTCCCCATTACCTTAATTGGAAGGCTGGGCACTTTTAGTGTGGCATTTAAACATGTCTAGTATCTGACCCCACAGCTCACCCCCATCAAACAAACCCCCTCATTTGCTCTCTGCCTTCTTGGGTTCTCATGATTTTATACACGCTGTGCCTCCTCCCCATTTCTGTTAATCCCCTCTGCCTTGCTTCTTTCCATCAGTTTAATTTCTACTTATTAATAAAACTCCAGCTCTATACCTAACTTGTCCATAAAGTTTACCCTGGGATTTCTCTCTCTCTTTGCCGTTAGCTAAACACCATTTCCTCCTTCATTCCAACACAACTGTGTTTTGCTCAGTCGGGTGGCTTTGGCTGGTGCCTTCAATTATCCCTTGTATGACTCTCCACATCTAATTTCAAATTTCCCATAAATTAGGACATAGATCTTCTTCCTCTCCTTATCCTGCACTGTGTCTGTGGTACCCATCATGTAATCATACATCAAGAAAAGAACAGATTCTAGGTGGAAACTAATCAGACTCTGTTTTATGAAGAGTAAGTGACTTGGACACACTTACATGGAAGTTCATGGAATGGAAGATGACCTGGAACCCACTACAGTGCATTTCTCAGGAATGAGGGAAGAAGGAGGGAAGGGAGGGAGAGAGGAAGGGATGGATGGATGGATAGATGGATGGATGGATGGATGGATGGATGGATGGATGGGTGGATGGGTGGATGGATGGGTGAATGGTAAGGAGATATCTATCAAACCATTAATTCAAGGAACAGAGGAAGACTTTCTCTGGAGAGAGTGAATAAATAAAATATCCGTATGAATAGGGAAGTAAAAACTAGATGTTTAGCTAGTAGAAATGAAATGTCCTCTCTGGTCCCAACCAGACTCAGTGATAACCCACCAAGATGTTAGCACACTAGCTAAGCATGCCCTACAGTAGACAGTAGATTTCTGAGCAACATTAGAATTAACTGGCATGAAGTGATACTTCTTATTAGGGCCAGGGACTCTTCCACTATTCCCCAGTGAATTCTTTCCCTCCCACCACAGAGTCTTTGCCATGTAAATCCCAAAGTCCTCAGTAACACAATCAGCTCCAAGGGCTGAGATATGATTACTGATGACAACTGTGATGTCCATTAGCTACTAATGCACAAAGCACTATCCAGGTGGGTGACTGGATCGACTCTGACAATAGATATCTAATAGCAGAGCTGATAACCAACCCAGGAAGCCCTTGTAATTTTCAGACAATTCTCATTCCTATACAGTCCCTTGTCGAGTAAGTTTAGTTGTTCAGCCCAGTCCATGTCAACACATGATCATTGATATTAGACATTGTGGTTGACACAATGATATGCTGAGATGACAGCAGAGGCTCCCTGGTCCTTAAGGCACTTTCGGGTTGGATAAAATCTCACTCCGTGTAATCTCTTCCTTTAAATCCTGGATCGAGCTGAACTTTGTGCATATCATGGAATAATCACCCTACAGAAATTTGAAAAACATCCTTTCTTTCACCATGAGCGTCTCTCCTACCACCTGCCACAGTGCTCCCAATTCTTCATATCCCTGGTCACCCCAACTTTTGGGTGTCTCCCCCTCTTTGGAATATCTGAGTCATAAATTAAAAAATGATGCGAATTCAGCCCTTGATGTTTATAGGAACGTCGCAACGCAGTGACCACTTATTAAAGATCACACAGTAGGGCGGGTGAACTAGGAACAATGCCAGATCAGTAATTCCCAGTGCTGGTGTAAAGGCATCATTAACTTGGATCTCTGAGATCCCACCCCCATGGTGGTGGTTAGCCATCTCTAATGTGTCCCCCACCTGAACATCTAAGTCTTCCACACTCATCCTCAGTATGGGTTTAACATTTGCTCACCTGGCTTAACCCATTATAAAAATTTGGGAATTGCACCAGGCGTGGTGGCTCATGCCTGTAATCCTAGCACTCTGGGAGGCCAAGGTAGGTGGATTGCCTGAGCTTATGAGTTCTAGACCAGCCTGAGCAAGAGTGAGACACTCCCAACCACTCCCTCATCCCCCAGCTATACTAAAAATAGAAAAACTAGCTGGGCATGGTGATGGGTGTTTGTAGGTCCTCCAAGCTCCTAGGGAAGCTGAGGCTGGAGAATTGCTTGAGCCCAAGACTTTGAGGTAGCTATGAACTATGATGCCACAGTGTTCTACCCAGGGTGAGAGAGTGAGACTCTGTCTCAAAAAGAAAACAAAACAAAAACACAAAAAAAAACCCCCTCGGGGATTGCCCAATGGGGCCTGAAAAAGCCGAAACCTTTTGAAAAAAAAAAAATCTCATTTTGGTCCAAATATATAGCTCTTCCTAAGCCACATACCTCAGGCAAAAGCATTTCTATAATAGGTGACTTTACACTTTAACAAGAAAATGTAATATTTTTTAACCTCACCTTTGTCTTCTTGCATTCTGGGCATGGAGGACTTAAGTGGTGCTTTCCAGGAGACTAAAATAAAACAAAGGCTGGAGAAGGGTCTGTGTGCTTCCTTATTAACAATATTAGGAGTCAGAATGATTCATGCCTCCAGCGGATTCTACTCTGTGTCTAGCTCTGAGCTTAGTTACACCGCACTAAGATGAATAAGGTGCATTCTCGAAGATACAATCTAAGAAGCTTGTGAGGGAGTGGAGCTCCCTGTCTTGGAAAAGCCATGACATTCGGATGTGCATACCTCAGAGGAGCTATTTAGAAGAGGTTGGTACTAGGAGGCTCACCTCCCTCTGGGCAGTCTCTCATCCAGAGGCTTCTGCCACCATGAAATGGTCCGCTACAAGTCCAGTGATGTGCCCAGCATGGACCCTGACTTCTTCTCTTCATGTGATACCAAAATAACAAAGATGTAATCCTAAGGCAAAGTTTTATTTAATAAATAATAATTAACAAGAAAGAACCAAGAAAATCATAACATCATGGCTCAGAACAGTGGTTCTCAACCTTTTTAATGCCATACCCCTTTAATACAGTTCCTATGGGTCACAACCCATAGGTTGAGAACCGCAGGCTTAGAACTGGAGCTCTGTCATCAGGCAGATCTGGGTCGTGAATTTTGGCATGGCCAACTTGTGCTTCTGTGACCTTTGGCAAGTCACTTAACCTTCTCTGTCAAAACTTCTTCCTATGAGAACCAGGAATCATAGTACTAATCACCCAGGCGGTTATAAGAATTCAGTGAGAACAATAGAAAATGCTATGTGCCAGGAGAATGAACTATTATTAAATATCACATAGAAGAACAGAGATCTGCCCTGCATCTGAGCGGAGCTCTCCAAGCTTCCCCAGGACTCAGTGGGCTTCTCCTTACATAGTTGTCTGACTATTTTCAGGGTATAGGTCCTATCTGACCAGCAAAGTCTCAGGAACACACCTCAAAATGCAGACTCAAAAGAAAGGAACACCCTTGTCCTTCTCATCTCTTAAAGTGAAAACTTCATTTGCTTTGCATTTTTTCTCCACAGTATTAAACATATGGTATTTCATCTGTCCCTATAAGATTTTAAAGCAGATAGAGATATTCCTCTCCACTACATGCTGGGTTTAGAGTCAAAAGACCCGGTTGTGAATTATGCCTCCTCACTTATTAACAGTGGGATCTGATTCAACTCGCTTCGTGTCTCTGAGCCTTGGTGTCCCCATCTGCAACAAGATAACAAGGAGATGGCGATGGTGGTGGTGGCTGCAACGATAACAATAATCATGGTGGTCAGACAAGGGCCTCTACCTCACAAGCTTGTTGGACGGAGTGTATGAGCTACTAGATAATAACAAGTGCAATATTTAAACTACAAAATCCCCATTGATACTATGATTCCTGACTGGGGGGAAAAAGTTTATGGAGTGGTAAAGTGACTTAAGGTCACTCACAGTGAGATTATGCCCACAAATGTCAATGTGGGATGCTTCTAGTGGAATGGCTGCTTGTATACTCTGGGTTTGTT
>NW_003852546.1:3287822-3325808 GCF_000181295.1 Otolemur garnettii | reverse complement strand
CTGGGCTGTCCAGTGCAAGTAGCCACCAACTAATAAGTTTAAAATTAAATAAGATGTAATGGAAATTAAACACAGTTTAAATAGAGCTTTTCAATCACCCTAGGCACACTTGAAGTGTTCAACAGCCACCATACTGGGCAGTGCAGGTGAGAAGCCACATCCCGTCATCTCTCGATGTTCTGTTGTAGCGCATACCTCTCCATGGATGCCACTCAAGTGCCTCTGTCCCAGGCTCTGAGCCAGTGGATTTCAATTTTGTAATTTTCAGGAATTTAATGCCAATTTAATGAGCTGGGTTTAGATCTGTGTCTACATTCTGGAACAATGGATTATGACCTGGGAGGACAGGATCATTTACTATGGGCCTGGGTTGGCCTCCGTGACTAGAGTGGGTTATATAGGGATTCCTTCCAGAAAAGAATATGGTCACCTCACCCCTCAACAGCACTATCCTATATCTGCGTAATGCCTTCCAGAACTTCCCCATCCAACCCTCAGCCTGAGACGCTGAAATGGACAATAAAAATAGAGAAAAATCTCTGCCCAGTATTGCGAAACAAGTCGGCTAGAAACCAAGGGCTTCAATCCGCTTCCTGTGTCTTTTTTAGTACATTCACCATGTCCTTTCCCACGTGCCTCTCCTTAAATTTTAATTTATTGGGAAGGATATTTTTATTTATTCTCTGATTGTTCATCTTTGGAGGCATTCTTGAAACATCCTAATAAATATCGCTCCTCATTAAGGAGCCCCACTGAGCATATTAATAGGAACAAAACCCAAAAGCTCTATTATGTCTCTGCATCTGAAGATGAAGCGACATAATGACCCAATGTGTCTAGGACTGAGAAGCTGAAAGGAGAATTTATTTGAAATTTGAAGACTCCTCTAGCCGCATCATGTATTTTATAGAACACAAGTTCCAAAGGACAGACACCAGCAGAGGTTTCATGTAGGACCTTTTGTCTCTTCTATGAAAAGAGTCTGCCTTAATAACAAAGAAACTGCACACAAAACCGCTAAGTGTTGGAGTCGTTTTTTAATTAACCTGGCCAGCTGCTGCACTCCCTAGAACATTTGATTATCTGTAAGAGTTTCATCCTCAGGAGGAAATCGTCTCTGGTTTTAGCACTCATTGGATCTGTATTGATGGAGAATCGTCCATGCTTCTATCCAGTGGGTGTGTTTGCTCACCTAAGTTGGTAAGAAGGCTGAGGGGTTTAGTTTTCCCCACTGTTTACAGTTTCTTGGGTTTCTCATAGGACACCCAGGTCCTCCTGCTGCTCAATGTCTAAACTCTCTGAAAACCCAGGCCACAGACACCTTCACCTCTGACCTATAGTGGAACTGTCCTTCTCCACAACCAGCGCCATTCTGAGAATTCACCTGCCTGAAGACCTCTTCTATGGGGGTAATTTCTTGGCTTTGACTGCACATTATAATTGCCTGTAGAGCTTTTCAAAAGACCCAGTTCAACTGTCCTCCAGACGAATGAGATCAGAATGTCTAAAGGTGAGTTTTAAAGCTCCCCAGGTGACTACAAATATTACTTGGGTGGCGGGTCAGTGGCCAGCAGCATGTGCGTAACCCGGAGCTTGTTAGAAATGCAGACCCTCTGACCCCACCCCAGATACGAGCCTGTATTTCAATTACGTGCCACAGGGAACGCATTTGTATCCTTAAACAAGAAGCAGAGCTCTGCCAGTGGGTCTCAAGCTTAACTGTGCCTCGGAAGCCCTGCACATCCTGCTAAGGGGGAGGTTTCTGGGGCCCACCCCCAGGTTTCCTGATTCACGGGGTGCAGAGTGAGTCTTGAGAGTTTGCACTCCTAAGAGTGATGAGTGTCGTGATGGTGGTGATCTCAAGTGACGCTGATGTTGTGCACCTTTCCAGACAGCCCCTCTCTAAAACATACTTAACAGTATCCCCAAATCATTGTTTTCTTTTGGTAATATTTTCTGGGAGCATAGTCATAGTTTGAGGCACAGGGGATATTGCAGTGAAGAGGGAGATAGACTCCTTGACTCCACGGAACTTACATTCTGGGGACAGTTGAGACAGTAAATAAGAAAACAACTAAATTACCGAAATAAAAATTATCATGTTAAAATTGCTATGAAAAAAAATATACTGAGTGGTGAGAGAGAGGGGGTACTAGGGGTGCCTTTTCAGGGAAGAGCTCTCAGAAGGAGCAGGACTGAGCAAAGATCTCCTGGATGAGTTGGGAGTACAGTGAAGGACAGGAGAGATGGGATTCCAGGCAGAGGGGAAGGCAAGCATGAGCATCCTGCCTCAGAGTCAGCTTAATTAAAGGACGTCAAGGAAGGTGAGACCAGGGATGCACGTTTCCTTCTTCATCTCCTAGATCCACAGCCTACCGGCTGCATGATTGGGAGAATGCTACTTTTCCTTTCTTAGCCTGTTTATTCACCAAGCTTTTCTTGCAGGACTCTTGAGATGATTAAAGTTGCAACAAGAAGCCAGTTTTGTGCTCTATGTGCACTAAATTTACTGGAACCAGATCTCCAAGAGAGAAAGAAAACAGAGCTTGCCGGTAGTGGGGCGAGCCATCCCTCTTTCCTGAACCCTGTCACGGAGACAGGAGAAGGAAGAGCTGTTTTCTCTGTCATCAGAAAATCCTCAGTCACCCTGAAAGGCAAACCGCAGGAGTAAGGAGAGAAGAATCAAAAGATAAAAGGCACAATGATGGCCGCATGGATAGGAAATGGGGGCAGGCAACAGGGAAGGCCCCAGGGGCTGGAGCAATCTTGAAAGAGGCAGAGCTTCTGCCAGGCCTTACAGAGAGAGCAGGGCTGTAGTGAGCTCAGACAAGCAAGAGGACCGTATAATCTTGCCTGCAAGTTTCATTGACGACCTAGACGTGTAAGTCTGAAGATATCAGTACCAGACAAACATTCAGCACTTCAACTTCGGGAGTTCATAGACCTCATTAGTGAGTCAAAACATTTTCACTTCTCATTTCTTTCCTAGATGTCTGCTACTTACAGAGCTCTGGCTTCCCAAATTCACATGTTGAAGCCCTAATCTCCGCTATGACTATATATTAGAGACAGGGTTTCTAGAGGTCATTAAGGTTTAAATGAGAGCAGAAGGACAGGAGCCTGATTCCACAGGACTACTGTCCTTGTGGGAGGAGGGCAGGAGAGCAGCTGGGGAAGGCAGTATGAGCACAAGCTGGGAAGGGAGCCCTTTCACCAAAACCAGACCCTGCCAGAACCTGATCTAGGCCTTCCAGCTTCCGGAACAGAAAAGCCCCCTAATCTACAGTACCTGTCATGGCAGCCCAGGCTAAGGTAACTTTCCTTTCAGAAAACATACAGCCAACATTAACACCCACTAGAGTAAGCATATTGGCATGCATTTTATGTATCAAAATTTTCACCTATCATAGTAATATTATAACACTACCGTTTTAAAAATTATCCTAAATAGGATGCTCTTTGTCATGGGTTCCACCAGATCTAACTTTGAAAGCATCAGTTTTCTGGATTTAAAAGAATCTAGAAAGTAGATTTTAAAGTACTGTTAAGGTCACTAAGCATTTATTTGCATATGTAAACTGGATCTTTCTTTTAAATCTAGAAAGTAGATTTAAAAGTACTGGTAAGGTCACTAAGCATTTATTTGCATAGGTAAAATGGATAATTTTTAATAGCTATTTTTGAGTTTCTTCTAATAGGTTAGTTTGTTGTTAAAACAATGCCTGGAAGCAAAGGAATTCGCTCCAAGCGTGTGATAAGGGCTGGTTCCCTCCCCTCCTGCTTGTGTGGTTTCCATCTCTCTTTTCTACCCTGGACTGGACCACACAGCTGTCCTGTGTACAATGGGAAAATGGCACTCCCACGTGCTTAGGCCAACTGATGTTCAAACACCTGCTCCCTGCTGTCCCCATCCCTAGTTAAATGTTGCATAAATGATCCCCAGCCCACACACATTTCTTGCCCTAACTTGCCCCTAGGTAAATAAAAGCTGCCATTGTCTCCTATTAGGCTCATTAGAGATGTTTAATCATCCGAGCCCCTATGGTTGCACAACGATAAAAGAGCTAGCCTCCCCAGGGTGCGGGGAATTCTGGAGCGCTGGCTTCACGAGTCCTGAAAGTGATGAATGAGTCGGTGGTGCCTCTGAGCCCCATAGCCTCCTATCGAGGGAATCCTTTTCATGACTGGGATGTTGGCTGGTACCTAATACATTTATAATGTCAAAGAATATTCCACAACCTCACTTCCCTTCCTTTGTCTTTAAATTTCTATGATCCCAAAAGGGACATCTTTGGTCAACAGTTGCTCATAAGTGAATAATGAAGTAAGATGTATTCCGAGTGTTCTTTTAACAGCTTCAGAGTATAGCAAGGCAGCCTGGTGCTTGGAACCCCAGCCACTTAGCCCAACGCGTAAGTATGAGGGTAATTTTAATCCAATTATATAGGGAGCTGACCACGGCCCATGCCAAACTCCATCTTCAGCACCCAAGCTGACTAAGTTGATCTCACAAATAAAAGACAGTGCACTCCCTGGTGGCTTTAGGATAAGGGCGCAGACACCAAGTTGATACCCTGGTACTGATCTGAGAACCTTCACCTGGGCTACAGTTTTGAAACATCTGTACCTGACTGTCAGGGTCTGAACACCTGTTCCTGGGTCTTCTATCTGGAGCTGCATCTGTTTGAGGGCCACGTCTGTGGATTCCTGCTGCGGTGAGCAGTTAATATCATGTCTGGCCAATGCGGCAGCCAGACACAGTCCCTTTACACTCCACTGTGCTCTAGTGTGGCAGATGCTGTTGGTGACTGTGTCATGTTCTCTTGTCCTAACTCTGACTTAAGCCGCAGCTGAAGTAGTGGACAGATCTATTCACTCCAAGATCTCTGCTTGCTTAGGCCTTCTTTAATGCACAGGGGGGAGGGGGAAGGCTGTTGTGGGAATATCTCATTGCGACCCAGAACCCTCCAACCCTCCGGAAGCTTGATGTCTCTCTCTCTCTCCTTCCCCCATCCCTCCCTCCTACTCTCCCTCTCACTCTCCCTCTCTCTCACCATCCCTTCTCCTTTCTTTCTTTCCTTCTTTCCTTCCATTCTTCCCTTCTCCCTTTTCCTTCACTCTCTCCCTCCATACAGACTGACACAGCTGTTGCTATACACCTGTAGATACTGCTATTGCTATAGCTGCGTAAACAGAGCTATAAATATAGATATAGAGATTTTAGAGGGGACCAGGAGCACCATATGTTTTACCTGAGAAATTATTAAAAAGGCAGGAAGGATCTCAGACCTACTAGATCATATTCTGCACTTTACAAAGACTCCCAGATTATTTACATGCACACAAAAATCTGAGAAACGCTGGTCTGGATTATTTTATGGCCATGGAAAATGTCTGATCAACAGAAATGCATAAAGCCTCTCTCCTCTCACTCTCCATCCCCATTCGGGATAATCGTGGTGATGGCCCTAATATGAAATGAGGTGGACAGCACTCTTTTTTTTTTTTTTTTGAGTAAATGGGAAAAACTACTTCCTCACACTGTTCTCATGTTATATTTCATTGTCAGACTTCAAGAATCATTCAGTTAATTAACTTGGAAAACAAAGTGACTTTATGTTACGGAATGCCCGTGCATTCTGGTGCTTAAACACCAACAGTGCCAGAAAGAATAATTTCCTGAAAGCTTCTTATTGCCACACAAAGAGAGTCATTCTTGAGGAAAAAATAACAGCTCTAAGACAATCACTTTTCATTTGCACTCATGCAAGAAGTGGCCACATGTTTGCATTCACCCATTCCATCAGAAAGTTGCTTTCTTGTTATAATTAAAATATATGAAGGCTACTCGACTAGCCACGTCACAACACTGGTCCAGGCATTAAGAATCTCCCAGCTATTCCTGGGTGTACATATACCACAATTTATTGATCCATTCATGGATTGATGGGCACTTGGGCTTCTTCCATGACCTCGCAATTATGAATTGGGCTGCAATAAACATTCTTATACGAATACCTTTGTTGTAATGTGGTTTTTGGTCTTCTGGATATATACCTAATAAAGGAATTGCATGGAATACTATGCAGCCCTAAAGAAAGATGGAGACTTTACTTCCTTCATGTTTACATGGATGGAGCTAGAAAATGTTCTTCTTAGCAAAGTATCACAAGAATGGGAAAAAAAGTATCCAGTGTACACAGCCCTATTATGAAACTAATTTATAGCTTTCATATAAAAGCTATAACCTAATTATAGCCTAAGAATATGGGGAGGGGAGGAGGGTGGGTGGGTGGAGGAAGGGTGATTAGAGAGATAACCTCTATGGTTTGTCTTACAAGGGTATAAGTGAGTCTTTCTAAAAGTAGAATATAAATGTCTTAACACAATAACTAAGAAAATGACATGAAGGTTAAGTTAATCAGTTTGATGAAAATATTTCATATTGTATATGAAAACACCACACTGTACCCTGTGATTGCATTAATGTACACAGCTATCATTTAATTAAAAAACAAAAGAATCCCAGCTAACCCTGCTATCACCAGGAGCTCTTAGGCTGCTAAAGCTGGGTTGGGTTTTACACTCAAATCTGGACAATACCTTTATTTTACAGGAAATACGCACATATGTGCAAGTCACACACACACATTCACAGCAGGAGCTTTAAGGGAACGCAAGGAATTGTCCAACTGGAATTCCATTACAAACCCTTCAATTCTGAATACAAGTGTCTTCCTATGTTTTTTAAAAAAATACCTGAGCCTTTCTTTGATCAAAAGAAAGATTTCAGGACTGCAAGTACTCACTATGAAACCGGAACTAACCAACAAGCACACAGTTACACAGAGGGAACTAGTACTCAGTGGAAATCAAAGAGGGCAGAGGGGAAGAGGGACTGGGCAAAACACAGCTGACAGTTACAATGAGTGCTTCTTAGCGACGTGAACACTCACATCCCTGACTCAAGCATTACAAAAGCCATCCAGGTAACCAAAAATATTTGTACCCCCATAATATTTTGAAATTAAACAAAATAGAAAGATCAACAGTTTAGAAAAAACAGTTATTTCTAGCCCTGTGGACTTACCTACCTCTCTATCATCTGTCTGTCTATCGGTATCAGCAGCTGTTAGAGACCAAAACATATTCATTTAAGTAAATTCAGATACATTCAGTATATGACTTTCATCTATTACAATGATTCTCCATGTAAGTTCCAGAAATTATGGCTATTGTTTGTCTCTGTATAATGGCATTAAGGATTATTAATTCCCTTGAGTTCTGGCCAGTTTCACTCTTATCATTTGCCTATGATTATGGTCTACTGATGGTTCGCTGGGCCTAATTTCATAGCTTCTCTCTATAAATGAGCGTGATTTCTGAGCCCTACACGGCTTCTCCTTCCTGCCTGGGTGTCCATCTTTTGGGCTCAGCAAGGGTAGACTTTCTAGTTTGGTTCTCAGAGACCTGACTACTGCCCTCCAGGCTTCTGGCTCTGGTTTATTCCACCTCTTGAAAGTCATTGGAGTCATTATTAGGTCTGCAGGGACCTAACCATTGCTGAGTTCACCAACTTACAAGGAAGGAAATTCCCAGGAGGAACACACAGAAGTAAACCCACAAATTAAAGGAGGGGAGAAGTTGCATCTCCTAACACAGCTGAGAGAGAGAGAGAGAGAGAGCGCGCGCACTTGTTTGCCCATGAGGTCACCCACTCAGCGTTTGCTTAGAAGCCCTGATCTGAATGATTTCATGGCTGAGAGAGAGGTCTGACCCTCAAAAGCACATCAAGCCCCTGTCTGCTCACCCTTCATTCCAGACCATTCCAGGCTGATTTTTCTAAATAAATGAGATAGTGTTTATATGCAAAGAAGTCTTTAATAAGTGGTGCTTCTTGTGGTGAGGCCACTGTATGTGGAACGTGGTTATTTAGAGTGTTAAACCTTCCTCTTGGCTGTGGGTCTCTCACGGTCCTTTTAAAATCACACGTGTGCAGTCTGTCTGATCACTAATACGTTGTGATAGCTCAGAGAGAGTCCCTACAAATGCAAGTTGTTCTTTAATTATTCAAAGATATGACAAAACCCATCATCACACCCCAGGTCTGAGGCTCCCCGGGGCCCATTGCAGTGGCTCAAGCATTACTCCCATGCCACAGCCACTTGGGTGGGAGTCACCACAGATGCCCGGGTCCTGTCGTCAGCAGACACACCCCTCAGGGATCTGTCCTTCTGTCTGATACATGCTGTGAAGACAAGGTTTGTGTTTTTATTAGCTCTGTGAGGCCTGGAAACCTGCCACCCCTCAACACAAACTCACAGGCTTAAACACACACTCCTGTAACGTATCAGTCCCTCTGTGTAGGATACAGACTGAAAAGGAAGGCCCTATTCATCACCATGCAGTCATGGTGGGTTTCCTCCCTGGTTTCAACCCACTATGAACTCCAATCCACAGTGATGGCTGGAGACCCCACATCTCTGCCTATTCTATCTTTTATTTTTCCCATCTATTTGTTTCAAATACTTTAGTTTCTGCTAAGCCGTGCCCAGTGCTCAGGGCTGTTCCAGACCAGCATCACTGGCCCCTTCTTAGAGGAAAAGACAAACCATCCTCCTAGCACGAATTGGAAACAATACCAGCGGGACAGCCAGCTCACTGGGGCTGGGCACATGCCCCAGCCACACACCAGCCACAGGCCTCATCCAAACAAGGCCTCACCCTGACCTAGGAGGCGGCTCTGCTCTCATCTCCGGTCCAGATGAGGCGATGACTACAGACTCCACTTAGGGACAGCCAGAGTGGCCTTTGCTCTTGCTAACCCACCGTCCTACTTACAGAGGCAAATTAGATTCTGAGTAACTTCACCCCCCAGGAAAGGGATTATCTAAAGTCAATGCAGAAAAATGAGCGGAAATTAGGCCAGGAAAGGAGGGTGGAGGCTGCGGCTCGCAGTGAAGGGAGCATTGCACAGGCAAAGGCGAGGCAGTGGGAGCCCCACCCAGATCGATCCAGGCTTCAGGGAGGGCAGGTGTGGAGGGGGAGGGGGCAGGGGAGAGACAGTGTCTGGGCGGGGCATGCTCAGCCCAGGAACCCTGTGCGTGGTAACGGAGAGGTCCTCAGGCCATTTCCACTGTGCTGATGGGATGGGCCCCTCCTCCCTGCCACACACAAGCCCTCCGCAGGTGGCCCCGGAGGGCTGGAGATACCAGCAAGTTCAGTAAAGGGCCAGACAGGTGGGTGGTAGGGTGCAGTGTGTTTCCGGGGCGCTGTCCAGGGTGGGAGAACAGAACAGTTTCCATTGTAAAGGAGCTAAAAGGCTCACAGAGAACAGAATGTGAAGGGTGAGGGCAATAGATGGAGACGTCTCTGCAGAACCCGGCTGCCCCGGGGCCAGGTGGTTATGGGGTTGACCCAGGCCTGCAGCCCTCCTCTCAGGGTCAGTAAAAGACCAGAGGTTGCACAAGATGCTTCCCTGAAGGAAACCGCTTTATAGGAAATATGCCTGTAATGCTCTCTAAGTGAGCGTGAAAGAGCGAGCTGGCAGTTCTGGGTCACGGGCGCTGTCCCCAGAGGTAGACACAGGCAGAGTGACATGAGCGGATCCAAGGAGGAGGAAAGGTTCTGCGGAGTGTTGGGAGGGGCGTCCTCCCTTAGAGGGCGGTGGGTACAGTGAGGATGGTGGCAACAGGGAGAGGCAGCGGTGGGGGCAACGCAGGCAGCCTCCTTCTCTCCACAGGGGCGGCTTCCAGAATATGAACCAGGGAGCCCAGGGTGCAGTGGATGGTGGGCCTTCCCTTAAGGAGGCATCAGGGTTCTGGAGGGAATAGGAGACCCAGGAAAGGGGACTGGAGATAGGACAAGGCTCAGGGACAGAGCAGCCTCCAAGTCAGCCTGAGCCATTCTGAGGATCAGAGAAGGGCGATGTGGAGCAGACAATGTCATCTCCCACCAACTACTCAGTGTATTATTTCAAGGCCAAAGCTGACTGTGCCCAGAGGGGACCCCCAAGCCCCTGCTCCTCCTCCTTCTACAGGAGGCCCCCATACTCGTGCCTCCTCTGCGGATCCCCCAGCTCCCCTGGAGCCAGTCGTGAACTCTAACAACACTGAACCCCACCAATCCTGCCCACACCAGGAGAGCGAGACGGTTCTCTGCACCCCAGTACCTTGGATCCTGTGCTGGTCTGGGCTCAGAGAGAGAAGGACCCATGATGCGGCAATAGCGCTACTGTGTACCTGAAGCTGAGCTGACCTTATCTCAAGTCCCCTGGAGCCGAGCCCACCCTGTGTATGGATGCTGGTCTGGGGATCACCCTTCTCTCCCAGGGGCAGCAGGATTATACCCTGATGGCCTTACCTGGACCCTACCTGGGTCCCACTCATAGCACCAGGTGAGCTCCCAGGCCTCATTCCAGCTCAGCCTCTTTTCCTCCACCACCAGCCTCTGTGAAAGCCCCCGGGGGCTCACGGTGTGGCACAGGGAAGCATGACCCAAATCAGTCTCCCTCCTAAGACTGGCTCCCAGTCTCAGCGGTGGCAAGTCATCATCCTGTCCAGGTGTGCCACTCACAGACAGGAAGCTGTGTCTTCTGGACCCCACTCTCCATCGCGTCAGAACTAACAGAGATCATATGCACTTTCCACATGCCCCTTTTTGGCGGCCACTGCCATCTTGCACCCAAGGAATTCTCTCCATCAAAAAATTAGTTCATGAGAGCTTGAGGTCTTACAAACCTCGGTGGGGAGAAAAGGAAGGAATAGTGGAGGGAGGAGAATAGGAGAGGGGCCAGTGTCCCACCTTCAGAGTATTAGTATTAGTTCAGTATTAGTTCGAATTCTACCTCTACCACATTCTGCCGTAAGATGGAACAGTTCTCTTAGGGATGATGACAACTTCGTGAGCGCTTCCTAAGTAAATACATTGTGTTTATCATGATATAGGACAAGCTCCTGTGCACGCAGCCCGCTGTGAGCACTGGGTGGTCTCTACTCCTCTTTGATGCTGGCATCACCCCTGGGAATGAGGAGGTGTTCCCATTTCACAGATGCGGGAAGTCAAGCTCAGAGAGAGGAGACCTGAGCAAGGTCATGCAGTGACTCGGCGGTGAAGCCAGTATTTGGACCTTGATGCAGACAGGTCCAAAGCCCCACTTTCTCTGCACCCCACAGTGCCCGCACTCTTTGTCTGCTTCTCTCACCCATGTTGGGAGGAAATGGCAAGTATAACTCCTGATTCTTGAGCTGGGAAAGTCAGGCCAAGAAGCACAGCAAATATAGTACACATGACATATCTGGTGGGAAGCTAAAAAATGTCAAGTTTTGAAACCATGAATTATTTTCCTTCTGTTTCCTTAAATCAGCACAAGCCCATCTGTGTGTGGTTTGCCTAAGGCAATATGCTGAGATTAAGTTCCGCCCTGGTCTGTCCCACTCCCTTACGCCTCCTTTGACACTGTCTGAAGAAGCATAGAAATCACAAGAGCTAGAAAAATGGTGACTGAGCTTGTGCTGGAGAATTTGTAAGCCCCGGGAAGACCTTGAACTCTACTCATAAAGGTCCCAGCCTGATTTCAGATATCTCTGCTTCATTTTATAAGGATACACACCTTCATTCTTCAATCAGGAAAAAAATGGATCTGGCTAAGAGAGTCCTATGGACAACATACTCTTAATTTCTTACTAAAGTGTGCATGGCTGATACTAGAAAGAAGAAGAGAATGCATGTTTAGCCCTTTACATATATTCTCCCATTAATCTTCATAGTAACCATGTACAGTTTGTGCTGCTACTACTCCTGTTTTGCACACATACAAGCCTTAGGCAGGTAAAATGCCACAAGCGCAGCACACAGCCAATGAGTGACTAATAGGATAACATGAAGCATTGCACAGCCGCTGAATGGATACTATAATGAGATGAAGCCTTGGCCTCCTATTTCATGGTAAGACACTGATTTGTCTGTGACAATCTATATATTCTGGAGTTCCCCATGAGATCAGGATAACAGTCTCCAACTGCGGGAACATCCTGCTTTAGCTTTTTTTTTTTTACTCTATTCTACTCCTTCAGTCCCTTTTCTCCTAAAAAAATTCTCTCAATAAGTCACTGCACATGAATGATCCCTGTCTCAGGCTCTGCTTTTAAAGGACACATCCTAGAACATTGTCTAAAGAAGGATGGGGATACGACAGAGGGGAAAAAATCAGTGACATTGGGCACTGGAGTCTGCATCTCCATGTTCCCTGGATACTACCACTGGAGTGATTTCTAGATCTGCAAATGAGACCTCAATGCTAACATTTAAACTCAAAGGGACTTTAAAGCCATCTGGTCAACCCTTTCATTTTAAAGGAGGGAATAGCCAACATCCAGTGAGAGGGACCAACTTACCCAGATCACACAGAATTTAAACACAAATCATTCCCACAGACAATACAGTCAGACCCAAGACATGGCACATCTCCGTTCCTATTATGAAGTGTGTATCACCAGCTCCCATCTGGATGGTGGGATTTGGGGGTGGGGCATTCTCTGTGGTAGAAGAATGTTATGATGGCCCTCAGTGGTTTGACAAGATCTGATCTGGTTACAACCCTGCTTGCAAACCACTGTTCACAGAATGAAAGTCTTGTCCTCAAGCCTTTGCGCTTAACAGCCTGGGCTCCCCAAGGCATCCTGAGTTCCCTGCCTCCTTCATCTTTTCCAAACCTTAAGCATGATGTGTGTTCTTTCTGGTTCTCACAAAGAGTTACCAAAAAAATACTGATGCTGGGTTAAATATAAATTTGAGACAAACAATAAATACACTTTAGGATTAATATATCTCAAATATTGCAGGAGAAACACTTATACTAAATTAAGTTAATGGCTCGGTGCCCGTAGCTCAGTGGGTAGGGCGCTAGGGGGTGGTGGGTTCAAACCCGGCCCCGACCTGCTAAACAACAATGACAGCCACAACAAAAAATTAGCCCGGTGTTACGGCAGGCACCTATAGCCCCAGCTATAGGTGGGTTCAAACCCGGCCCCAACCTGCTAAACAACAATGACAGCCACAACAAAAAATTAGCCCAGTGTTACGGCAGGCACCTATAGCCCCAGCTACTTGGGAGGCTGAGGTAAAAGAATCGCTTAAGCCCAAGAGTTGGAGGTTGCTGTGACTGTGACGCCACGACACTCTACTGAGGGAGATGGAATGAGACTGTCTCATAAAAAAATAAATAAATTAAATAAATAAATAAAATAAGTTAAGTATGGAGCTATAGTGAGAACCAGATCTCACAACATCTTATCGACCATATTTAGGAAGTGATTGGATGTACAGCAGAAGGCTGTTGAAAAGTTTTAAGCAGAGAAGTGACATAATCTTTTTATGTATGATCTTCACTGCTGCGTCTTATTCATCTTTGAACCCCCACCGCTCACAGCAAATGCTCTTCACCAATATTTTTGAATAAATGAGTCTGTTCCCTTATCTCATTCTTGTTTCCTCAGCTCTAAAAGAACTACCAGGACTTTCATCCTAACACTTGTGTCCCCCACTGTTTCGAAAGTCATCAGAGAGGTATTTCAGACTCACAGAACCCCCTTTCTTTTTGGAAGGAGGTTCCATCTGCTAGCAGAGCTGAGATACAATGTTGCAAACTTTTACCAAGTAGCGCCTTGGCTTTTAAATTAAATGTCAGCCCTGGTTTTCCACCGGGAATGTGGCCCAGCCTTCTGGAAGGCAGGATCTGGTTGAAAACATAGGCCAGACCCTGGGGATGGGGGACAAGAGAAACTTCTTTCAGTGAACATGGTGGAGGTGAGAAGGTGTCTACTCCCAGTGTACAGATGCTGGGGCACAGGTGGTCCAGCACAGAAAGGTGTGTATGTGTAACGGTGATGACACAGTGGGACTGGCAGAGAACAGGGGGACAGCTGTCCATTGTTGTGAAGGAGACTGTGATGGAGGAGAATGTGTTCCCCACACTGCCTTTCCCACCGTCTGCCCCTGTCGTCCAGGGAAGACCCCGTGCTGCTGTCTCACAGAGATCTTCTGGTGAAGGCTCGACCCAGAGGCACCAGGAAGGTGGTTATATCACAACTCTGGGGGAAGAAAAGAAGGATGCAGTGGCAGAATCTCCTTTCCTCCTTTTTTCTTCTTCTTGGCTGGGATTTTTCTTGACCTCAAATAAGTCTGTATCCCTTGTTTCTGGATTCCAGGGTCTGCAAAATTCTCCCTAATATGTCTCAAGGTTGGCAGCCTCTACCTCCCCTCTTCCAAAACCTCACCCCCCAATACCTTACATTGCAGTCAAACTGGAATATCCTTTCCTAACAAAACCCCCTCTCCCATTTTTTGTTTGCAGCTCTCAACTATTAAAATTCTTAGCAGCCTCCAGGCTCTGCAAAACCTTCCCTAAGTGCCAACTACTTCCAGATCGTCCTCATTCCTTGGCCCTTGTCTGTCCCACCACTGAGATCAGATTCTTTGCCAGCCTTGCCTCTCTGAATGGCCTGCAGGATCCTTAGAGGAAGAAGAGCAAGACCCAATAAGCCAGCATTTCCTCAAGCATCTCATTTCATTTTCACAATGACCCTGAAAATGACCCAGGATGGTGAGTTGTATTACCCATATTTTTCAGATAAGGGAACTGACATCCAAAGAACTTAAGCAAAGCCCTCAATCGCCTAGGCATTAAATTACAAAGTCTGCGTTCAAGTCCAAGTGCATGTAACGCTAATTGCTGGTGCCTCTGCCCACAAGGATACCCCAAACAGAGCTACTTGCTTTTTAAGAATATTCGTTTCCCTTTCCCTTCTGCAATGCATTCTTCTCCTCGCTTACTGCAAAGATCACTGGAACCCACATCTCACACCTCTCCCCCAGCCCTTCCCTAAAATCTGGCATTGCATGGAAGTGAGCTCGTTAAGCTTCCTGCAAACGCTACAGGAATATAGGGACTGTTTGGATTCCAAGGGACCAGATTGGACCAGAGGCACCAGAGCAGACTACATCTGCCACAAGCACGTTGAGACATTTTTGTCTTCACTCGCTTGAAGATCTCATCTGGAACATTCACAGTCTCAGAAAAAGCAAACGTCATAGGCAAGGGTTTATTTTTGTTTTTCCCCCTCTCCATAGGTCAGAAGTGGTTAACTGCAGCAGGAAGTCTCCTACTGGTTCTCCCATTGACAAAAAATAAAGTCTTCTTAACCATGTGAAGCTGGGAATATCTCACAATAGGATGGCCCTGGGCTCTTTCTACAGTTCTGGCCTCTTCCCCTGATGTTCCAGTCTACATGGGGATGGGGACAAGGGGTGGGTAGGCTCTGACATGCACAGCACTGGAAACGCTACTTGTCCCAGCCCTGGACAAGCACTCAAGCCTCCATCCCTCTGGTGGGGCTGTGTCTCTCTACCTATATCTACTTGCCTTCCTGTTTTCCTGTGAACATCTTCTCGCCCTCCCAACTGCATCTCATAAATACAGTCTCTTGAACTTTCTCTGAACCTCTGTGACTTTCCTGGCAGAAAGAATCACCTCCGAATGCGTGGAGAGTATCGCATCTCAGACAAGCCCCTACTCACCATTCACTTGGGAAATACTTCTAAGCAGCTACCACCTACAAGACGTTGTATCAGGTCCTGGAAAGGAGTGGACCAAGGAAACTAAACCCTTCCTTCACAGGATTCCTGTCCTGACACATGGATTGTCCAGTCATTTAGGGCTAAGTTACAACACCCAGCTGATCTGAGTGTTGTGCTTCTAGCAGAGAACGCTTAATTCCCTTCTTTGTCTCACCAGGACATGGTACAGTCCCCAGCACTTGGTAGACACCCACCTGCTGTGTTTGTGTTCAACTGGAAGGACGTATGTCGTGCTGGACACTCCCAGGAAGCCAGGAACCCTGGCTCTGACACAGCCCGTGTGATCTCACTGAAACCAGTCCCCATTCTTAGACATAATTTTCCCCTTATAATGGAGAGCCAGAGAGTAGATGCTTTCAGGGGTTATTTATGGCAATATGATTCAAATGAACTACATAATCCATAGTCTATTTTTCATAGAGGTAGTAGAGAAAGGAATAAAAAGCTCTGAGGAGATGTGGATTTGGACTCACAGCTCCCAGAAGCTGGATTTGGAATCAGAGTTAACAGAAAAGTCCCAAGTCTCAGCCAGAGTCTTCTGATCCTAAGAACAGGGCCCCCAGCAATCTGATAGCCCATCTTCAGATCAGTCCCATTGATCTCTCTTTGTAACAAAGCCACTTCCTGTCAGATTATGGGTTGGTGGTGCTTCCAGGGGGTTCCTGAGAAAGATACAGCCACATCTTTTATCTTTATTCAGCAACTGAGGGCGTGTGAGACACAGCTTGGGCTGTGACGAGCTGACCCTCTCTGTGTTAATGATGTGACAGTGACCTTTCTCCTGCCACAAAATCATTCTATGCTGGATGTGAATGAAAATTTCATCAACCCATCCTTCAGCTGTATATTTTTTATCTCACAAGGTAGACAAGACAAGGATATCTTGGTGGTTATTGCAGGCAAAATGGGAGAAACCCATGGGGATCTTTTGCCTCACATGGAAAGACTGATCAATGATAACTCAAAGACGGTTAATGACCAGAGGGTGTCCCACACCACCATGCCTTCATTCGGAAAGTCAGTTCTCCCCTAATAAAATTCCTACAACTGCCAAGGGTGGAGAAAGGGAGCACGTCTGTGTGAGGAGGAGTGACTGAGCCTCACAGAGTGGAAGTGATACCCTGGTATCTACCCTCCTGGAAGAGGCCTCTCACCAGCACCCATGGCCAACTCTGCACTGGCCCCAGGGGCACCATTACCCCTGCAAATTTGCAGGCCAGAGTGTGGACACAGGACTCTCCCCTTCAATCTTTTCAGTACAACTGAAATAGAGCTGAAAGCTTCAACTCAGAGTGATTAAAGATCTGGAAATAACAAAAAGGAAATAAACTCAGACAATCAGGTAAAAGTTGAAAATCGAATTGCCTAACTTAGAAGCTAGGACTTGATCTCCCAAGTTTGTCCAACACCTCTGATCTAGCACCAGGGTAAGTCATCGTACCCGGGTTCAGAGCTGTGAGCCTCTAAACCACACCACCTGGGAGCCCACAATGTGACACTCACCCTCTCAGAAGTCCAGGCAGAAGAGAACGAGTCTCAAACACAGCCAAGATTTCTCCTCCCAGGTCCCATCAAATGCTTCCTTATTAGGAAACAAAATTTTTCTCTGAGGGACAGACACTTCCAGTGGGATGCCTGGCTCCTGGAGGTGAAGCTCCAATTCTATCTCATCATTTTGCAGCCTCGACAGGACGACCAGATCAAAATTTGACTCAATAAGGCCAACATCCTCCTTCCCAAGAAGTGGCAGGTTCATGTGATCTCAGGAGAGCTGTGTAGTAACTTTTGTGCATCCAGTTGTTTCCTGGAAGTTTCTCCACCTTCCATCTCCTCCAACTTAACTCATGGTCACCCTGCTCCTGGGCAGCAAATCTGCTTCTACTCTCACATTCCCCACATCAAAGCGCCTCTGAACACTACGCCTGTGACACTGCAGCCATCCCTTCTCTCCACACAACAGCTTTGCCCTTTTCAGAACACTGTTGCCTCTCCCCTGAAGTGCTAGAACATCCTCTTAGGTAGTCATCTTACCTGGGTTTCTCCCTTTCCAAGCGTCTGGAGACAAAGCTCAGCTTTTATTTCTCCATTATCTCAAAAATTCTAGAAGCTTCTCATTGCCATAGAAAGGAAGATTTTATTCCCAAGGGCTTTACCAAGAATTTTGCAGGCTAAATGAAATACAAAACAAACAAACAAACAAAAAAATTCTAAATCTGGGAAACACTATTAATACACACTTGAGGATTGTTTTTAACTGCAGGACTTCTCAGTGCCTTTAATAAGGTATTGATAAGTAACGTGTATTGTGACTCTTCATGGGTATAATACATTAGGCAGCATTTCAAAAATTATTTTGTCAAAGACTATTTTGGCCGTATTGCATGGAGCTCACGTCACATGGAATCTCCATTGGAACGTTCTGATGTAGAACGTAATACAAACATTATATTCTGGCATTCAATAAAGTCCATAATTTAATTCCACTTTTGTTTCCTTCTTCAGTTTTATTCATAAACAATGCTTAGTTTGTTGGGTTTTTTATTACAAAAGAAATGCATGGTATTATTATAAAATTAGACAAGAGCACAAAGAATGAAATAATGTCTTTCTTTTCAAACTGGTCCCCAAGGTAGTTCACAGACACCATTTTTCTCTCTCTCGGGATGTTTACAGACACAAACACACGTGTACCCAGGCCTTCTTTTCCTGTCTTTTCTTTTCCTTTCTTTTTCTTTCTTTTCTTCCCTTCACACACACAAAAATAACACGCCACAGTCATTATTCTGAAAGATCTTTTTATTTTGTGGGTTGTGTTTATCTGGACACCTTTCCAGACTAACCCCTATGGATTCCTCCCACCTATTTGAGTAACTTCATGACCTCACACATACTGATGCATCAAAACACCCCAAGTACAACCCCCTATGGATGGCATTCTAGTTGCTTCTGGAGTTTTTACTTTTATTTTTGATTATTTAATACATGTAATGCTTCAACAAGCATTTCTAATAAAATCCTTCTGTTTTATTTCTAGAATCGAGTATTCTGAAAGTTGGCCTCGCCCATTTTTCACCAGAAACTCATGTTATTCCCCCTCAGTAGTTTTTGGGTGAGATGAAAACCTACCTGAAGCAAATAGGGCCGGAGGCTGCATGGCTGATCCGGCCAGTCATCCTGGACACAGATGATACGGGGGTCTTCTGCCTGTTGAAGTCAAGCTGCAGGGTGTCTCTGAGGCTCCCAGAGGACACTCCTCCCCGACATCCCTGTGCTGCCTCTGCTCATGCTCCTTGATGGTCAGACTGAGTCGGGTCTCAGTGCTGCTCTCATAGACAAAGCCAACAGACCCACCACGTGCAGTCGCAGAAGGAGGAAGGGGGTGCACAGGTGGGGCATGTGACTTAGCAACGGCCATGGCCCCAGTGGTGCATGATGAGGGCTCAGTGGGAGCAGGGCTGCCATAAGAATGAGGCTGTGGCCACCCACACATCCTCCAGAGGGGCCGCTGCCAGGCACATCAGACTGCCTGGAACGTGCTCCAGGTGGGCCCCTTCCACAGAGAGTCAGAGGAGACCTCACTCTCCTCTCCCCCTGCAGCCCATCCTGAGAGCACCTGCCGGTGGGTGACTCTGCCATCTCCCTCTTACTGGGGTCAGAACAACAGGTTGCAAGCACAGCCTTAAATCCTAGCTCTTTTCCCTACCCGCTGTGTCATCAGAAAAGTTCCTTACACATTTTACTCATTTTCCCTCAGTTTCACCATCCATACAATGGGAATAATGATAATACCACATAGGGATATGAAGATTAAATGAAGATCATTTCTTTCTCTCTAGAGCCCATGTGTGCATGTATGAAATATGTATTATTATATGATGTTAATTAATATATAATTTTAACTATAATATATTCTTACTATATAGTATACTACAATGTAATTATATAATTACTATTTATATTACAGCAAAACAGTTATTTTTAATGCAATGTAATTCTATAATTATAATGTATGATACTATATGTATCTTCTTATGTATAATTTAAATATTAATATAAAATATACACTATATGATATAATTATACTTAAAGAATATTGTAAATATAAGTATATATTTTAGAGAGAGAGAGAAATACAGTAATCTCCCAGGAAGCCTTAGCTTTTACTATTAGCCACATGCCCACCCCCATCAGGCCAGGACACCCTGGAGTAGGGACACGATGGGCCAGCTCTGTCCCCTCTCTGTAGTGTGACACTCAACTTCTCACCTTTGCCTGTGCCACTCCCTCCCCCAGCCTGGCTTCCCCAATCCCACATCTGCTTACCCAAGTTCTTCTCTTGCTCAAAGGCTCAGTTCACCTTCCCCCCAGCCCCCAAGCTGCCCCCTTTTTGATTCTGCAGCTGTCCCCTCTTTACCCGTGTCACCTTCTGCCTTACAGCAGAGTCATGTCTGCCCTTGACTTCTCATTCGGACCACAGGACGGCACACTCCTTGGCAGCCTGGGAGAAATGCTTCCATCCCCTTTAGTGTCTCTCATGGGGACCAACACAGCAGTACTAAAGACACGTTGGCCGAGCGAACAGGGTCCTCGTGGGACCTTTTGCAGTGACCTTGTCCGTTCCCGTTTTTTAATCCATTACTATGTGAAAATTGAGGTGTCCTCTCCAAGGACAGGTGGGTGGTTATACTCCCTGCACCTTGGGGGCCACTGCAGTGCCTGGGGGAAGGCAAGATGGTCACAGCGTCATGAGAATTCTCAAGCTCAGGCTGAGGGGTGTCATGAACAGAGCATGGACTGTGCCGGCTGGGAGAACACCTGAGGCTGGGGCCCCCTGGACACACACCCACACATCTCACCAGCTCCTCATCACCCGTTTCAGAGCCCAAGTGTTAATGTGAAGTGCAGTGTTTGACCCAACTGAAATGGAATCCAGGGAAGGTCGAATCCTATTAAGTCACCAGACCATAGAGCAGAAAGGTATAAAGCTGACAAATTGCTTCTCCCAGTAGCGGGAGCTGTGAGGCCCTCGGCGAGGCTGGGCTCTGGCCCAGAAAGGACCAAGAGAGATTCCCTCCTTTTTCCTGGAACTGCTCTCAAAGTGCAACCAGCTCCCTTTCCCGGGTGAAAAGGGCTTAAGTGCTAACATAGGTGAGTGTTTAACATGCTTCCCTGTATTTTAGTTTTTAGTTGACAATGACCCTGCTGCCCCAGGTCATACCAACCTGGGCATGTGGATACTAAGTCCACAGTAATGCTTTAAAAAGGGATTTCTGCTGGTTGCCCACCTGCTTAAAATTTCAGGAGTCCCAGCCTTCATGCCCTTTCGCCCGGGTAGTCCTGGGAGGTGCTGAGCGTGCCCATCGTGAGTCCCTGCCCAGATCCCCTTGGCTCCACTGTCGTGTTCACCACAGTCCTCTTTTCACAGTCTGCCAGCCAAGGTGAGTTTTTCAGGAGAGAAATTGAAGAAGGGAGGCAAACATTTGTACCTTTTACCTACATTATCCCAAAGAATCCTCCCTCCAGGCTGGGTGTGGTGGCTCACGCCTGTAATCCTAGCAGTCTGGGAGGCCAAGGCAGGTGGATTGCCTGAGCTCAGGAGCTCAAGACCAGCCTGAGCAAGAGTGAGACCCCCATCTCTGCTAAAAATAAAAAAAGCTGAGGCAAGAGGGTCACTTCAGCACAAGAGTTTGAGGTTGCTGTGAGCTATGATGCCATGGCACTCTACCAAGGGTGAAAAAGCGAGACTCTGTCTCAAAAGAAAAAGCCAACAAACAAAAAGGGAATCCTCCCTATAGCCACACAACGTCAGCATTATGACTGCCATTCCAAAAATGAGCCAAGACAGGTTCTGCAAAGAAAGTTACTCATCAAGATCAAACAGCTTATGTCAGGGTCAGGTTAGGGTATGGGGCTCAATCCTCCCAATTAAAGATGCTTTTAATCCATCATACCACATACTTTCTCTTTCTGCCTCCAAATCCCCTGCTTGACTTCAGAAATGCCTCCCTAAAAAATAAGAAGTAAGGCAGTGCCTGTGGCTCAGTGAGTAGGGCCCTGGCCCCATATACCAAGGGTGGCAGGTTCGAACCTGGCCCCGACAAAACTGCAACAAAAAAAATAGCTGCGTGTTGTGGTAGGCATCTATAGTCTCAGCTACTTGGGAGGCTGGGGCAAGAGAATCCCCTAAGCCCAAGAGCTGGAGATTGCTGTGAGCTGTAACTCCACGGCACTCTACCGAGGGTGACATAGTAAGACTCTGTCTCTTAAAAAAAAAAAGCAACATTCTCCCTCTGACCTGTGTTTCCCTTGTTCTCACAATAAAAATTTCCATTCCATTTGATGGTGCTGGTCCCTGAGGCTGGGTGTTTCTCTGCTGCTCCCATCCATTTCACCCAGAGAGTTCTTGCTCTCTGTCCCACTGCAGTGCTGATAGTCCCCTCACAATCTGCCCACCTCAACTCCCATACCTGACATTTGGGTCTCATCTCAGATCCCATGGTCTGATGAGTCCTTAGGAGAAGTTTCTTCCACTCAACTGCAAGTACTATTTCAATAAAATTTTGAACTGGGGCCCCCAGGCTCATATACCACAGCTACGGGACGTTTCTTTTTTCTACTTTAGCACTAGTGACACTTGGTAAGTCCCTGTCCCATCTGTCGAAAGGACAGTAATCATGATTTCCTCTTTGGAATAGTTTGTAGATTTTTCTTTCTTTTTGTCACTCTGGATAGAGTGCCATGGCATCATAGCTCTTAGCAACCTCAGACTCTTGAGCTCAAGTGATCCTCCTGCCTCGGCCTCCCAAGCAGCTGGGACTACAGGGACCCACCATGAAGCCTGACTAGTTTTCCCATTTCTAGCAGAGATGGTCTTGCTCTTGCTCAGGCTGGTCTCAAACTCCTAAGCTCAAGCAATCCACCCATCTCAGCCTCCCCAGAGTCCTAGGATTACAGACATGAACCACCACTCCTGGCCTGCCTTGTAGATTGAATGTTGGTTCTATCCTGTGCATAGGAAATGCCTGCGGTAGTACCTAGTGCATAAAAAAATCTCAGTGTGTGTCAGTTGCCATCTTCCTCCTCATCAGCGGTTATCCCTGGTCCAATATTGAGCAGGCTCCACTTCTTGCTGCATTTGGAAGATAACACAGATCAGAGTAGCCCTGGGCTCTCCACATGTTTCTCAGAAGCTGTGATATCTTTTTCATTTGGACCATAAAAATGATCTAACCTCAGCTGGTAACTCACTGGGGCACACAATGAAGGAGACTGATGCACCCAACTCTCTTCCCTTGGTGTTCAAATCTTTCCAGAGAACCCACACTTTTCATGCAAAGACTCTCAAGATGATTCATCCATGGGGACCTCCAGACACTGGAATCCTCTGGGTAAACATGGTTTCTCAAAGAAAAAAAAAACCAAGAAAGAAAAGAAAGAAAAGAAGAGAAGAGAAGAAGACTGAGCGACAGAGTTAGGACACTGCCCTTCTGACCAGGTCTTCCTCCCTTCCTCCTTTCCCCACCACAGTTACTTATTACCGTTGGCAAGAACGTCCATCCCTTCACCCCTGCTCATTAACTGGTTAGTCAAATACGTGGTTTGACTCAACCCAGGAAGTTCCAAGGTCTGAGTCTTTTAGGATTATATCTGAATGTTTTAAAACATAAACTTCAAAAGAAAGAATAATGTTAAAAGTCAGCTATTTCCATAAAAACTGATGTTTCCATCTATTCTACTACAGTATTGGCTTTTACTTTATGCCATAGGATGACCAGGATTCTATTGTGTACCGGGCCCTTTGCTAAAGCTCAAGGACACACACATTTGTACAAATAAATTCAGTGCAGAGTCACAGAGTTATGATTCACAGAAATGTTTGCATTGTGTAGTAGAAGTCCAGGGAGGATGAGATCAAGTCTTCCTGAAGGAAGGATAACTGACCCCATTGTGTCCACAAAAAATCCCCTTCCTCCTTCAAGTTGTGGCTCAAAAATCACCTCCTCAGAGAAGCCTTTCCAGTTAATAATATAACGTTTCAGACAAGTACAATGAACTCTAAGGATGAGAATAGGGTCCCTAGATTCCATTAAAACTGACCTGTAATAGGTTTGGGAACACAGTTTGATCTGGGAAATAATCAGGTTTGGGTCCTAAAGAATCCTCCAAATACAGATGTTTCCCAAGACTTGTCCTGAACATGAGGAGGAGGAATCTACAAAATTCTTCAGCAACTGAACAAACGCAAATAAGAAACTCCTCAACTCTTTGGAGATTCTATCCTAGAATCCATGGTCTTGGGAATTTCCAAGCAGACCACATGGTGACGCCTCCCCACTGCCTCTGCAGGAGTAAGTGGGGGTGAGGGGAATTGTTTGCTAAGGAAAGCTCAGAAAAGACTTGTCATTTGTAACCAGCAAAGTCATTATCACGTTCAGCTAGTGACTGATTAGGAGAATAATTAGCAACTATCTTATCTAGGGGGCTGCTTTTCTTCAGAGAGCAACAAGGAGCTTCTTAATTTTTATGGACATTTCACTATTAGTGCTTCATTTAATGCCAGAAGACATGAAGAAAAATACCCTTCTCCCTCTCATCTACACATTCCTGTGACCTCGCAGGCACAAGAATTCAGAGGCAGAATGAGGCAGAAAGACACTCATCTTTGCTTAGTCAAGCTTTCAAAGTTCCTAATTGGATTTAGGAAAATGTGATTATTTCCATTAGCCTGTTCTGTCTGCTGAATGTGAAAGGAGAGTCAGGACTCATGACACAGTTCTAACTTCCCTCACGACAGATTTAAGAAATATTACCTTTATGAGCAAGTCCAGTTCTGTGGTGCAAGCTGCTTAGGAATTCATGATGAATCCTTTCATCATGAGATGGTGGCTCCAAGACTTTCAGATCCAACTGCTGTGGCTCCAAAGCCAATACCCCCAATCATGGCTTTATGACAAGCAGCTTCAAGGGCTCTCTGACCTTCCTCCCCAACCCTCAGCCTCACACCCCCAGTCTCTCAATGTTTCGTCTCCCCTAAAGCACAGGATGAAGCTGTTCTCTGACGTTCTCTAACCTAGACACTAGAACCCTAAAAAGGAACATGATTGCCTTCCATCCCCTTTCTAAAATCTCATTATCTATCACAGAAAAGAAGACTGTAACCACACCTGGAAACCTTTATCACAAGATGCTATCTGCCTCTTGGGCTCATTCACGTTCCAAAGGGAGTTATGATACTTACAAGTTAATTTCTGTCTCTGGGTCTATTCATATCCCCTGAAAATGATGTATACCCCAAACTTTCCTCTCCCCAGTAAGAGGGCATTTAAAGGTTAGCCACCTGGCCCTTTTCTTTTGTCCTGAGTTTTCAGTTTTTGTGCGACTCCTGTGCACATGTGTGTATGCAATAAATTTGTTACAATTTACTTTTGTCAATCTTGCTTTCATTATGTAGGTGTCAGCTGTGACACTTTATGATAAGGAGAAAAGGGATCACCCTGTTTCCACCCCTATACAACCGAACTCTACATCCCCAAATCCAATCTTCATAGAACATTCCAGCACACCAAGACCAAAGCCCATCATCTCCTGCCACTTCTTTCTCCTCATCATGTTTCCTATATGCCACCCAGTCATTCACGTCAGAGAAGTGTGTGCCATCTTGCAATTGCAACTGCTTCGATTCCAGCTTCCAAAAATCATTAATACGATACCCACCATGTCTTCTCTACCCTACTGCTACACCATGATCTGACTCTTCATCACTTTAGTAGTACAGTCTTTGAATAGTTGTTCCCAAGTGTTCTTCCACCAGGAGCTTGACCTGGTCCCTCCCAGACTTTCCCAGCTACCATACAAATCTTTCTCCAATGTAGATTTCATTAAGTCACAAAAATCTTTACATTCTGCTTTCAGGATGTCATATTTCCTTCAGAATAAATTCCAAGCTTCACATACACACATAGTCTCTGAGGGTCCCTCTATAATCTGCTCCTTCCCTAAGTTTTCAGTATTTTCTGATCTGTGTAAACATACACACCCCTTTATCACCAACCTTCTTTCACTGCTTTGATTGTTTCTATGGAAAATTCCATAGAACAGGATTGACATTTATTTCTCAATCTGAGAATCATTATCTTCTAAGTGAAATTAACTCATTCATAGTATGATGGTTACTAAGATACCTGACTTATTGATACTAACATTCTCTATTTGCCACTCTTCCTCATCATTTTCTTATTCTTTGTTCTTTCCTGGCCTTCTGTTGGGTAGGGTTCCTCTGCTCTGCTCCCTAGATTTGAATGTTTAGTGGTTCTGTAGTTTGTACTCTGGATCTGTTTTTCTAATTGTTTCTTTGTGTTTTTTATAAACACCCTTACATATGGGTAATTCTAAATAATTTTAGAGATTATAAGCATCTTTATTCTGCACATAACAGAAGAAGCATCTCAACATGCTCTAAATTCTATCTGCCCTTACCCAACCCTAACACACTGCATCTTGGAATCAACTGAGATATTTCAGTTAGAAATTAATTTTTTTTTTTGCAATTTTTGGCCAGGGCTGGGTTGGAACCTGCCACCTCTGACATATGGGGCTGGCACCCTACTCCTTTGTGCCACAGGCGCCACCCTAATTATTTTTTTTAAGAGACAGAGTCTCACTTTGTTGTCCTTGGTAGAGTGCCATGGTGTCACAGCTCACAGGAACCTCTAGCTCTTGGGCTTAGGAGTTTCTTTGGCCTTAATCTCCTGAGTAGCTGGAACTACAGATGCCCACCACAACGCCCGGCTATTTTTTTGCTGCAGTTCGGCTGGTGTGGGGTTCAAACCTACCACCCTTGGTATAAGGGGTTGGTGCCCTACTTACTGAGCCACAGATGCCACCCAAAAAATTAATTTTTAAAATGCAACACTTTTTTATAATTAGAATAAGATGAGGTTGTTTCATTTGTTTTTGTTTGGCTTAGTTTTGATTTAATTTCTCACTGTTGTAGTTTTTATCTTACTTCTTTCAAATGGGTTTGGTTCCTCCTTTCTGGTGATTCTTTTCCAAGAGATCTGCCTGGGGCAAATTTGCCAAATGTCTGCATCTCAGAAAATTCATTGGTTTTACCCTCCAACTTGAACTAGAGTTTATTAGGTATAGTAATTCAAATTTGAAGTTAATCGCCTCCCTGACATTTAACAATATTGCTCCATTGTCTGCTGCATCCATTGCTGCTACTGAGAAGTCTGGTGTCAATCTGATTCACATCCCTTAAAAAGTAATTCATCCAATTTTTTAAAAAAAGTAATTCATTCACCTATTCTACTGCATGTCATTTCAGATGTTTTTAGAATTTTCTCTAATGACCTAATTTCATTATATAGTGTCTCACATGAATTTAATTATTCATGTGTTTATTTTTCTTGATGACTAAATGTTTTTCACTCACTTTAAGAACTTACTAGATCCTTAAATCCTATGAATTTGCCTTTACAATGTATTTGAATGATGGCTGGATCCATTCTGCTCTTCAACTTATGTGCTGGTGTTTTTCATTTCAACAATCCAGTTTTGAATACCTTGGATCTCTAGTTACATGGGCTAGGATTATTAAGAGTTAGCAAATTGAAGTCTAAATGACATTTTCACTAAGTGGAAAAGTCATACGAAAGTAAACTATTATCTGGATTGAGTAGGTCTGAAACAAATGTGTCCAGTTTAATAAATCTAGTTTTCATTACAGAAATTGTGAAAGGCTTGGTTTAGTCATGGTTTTAAGTCTGTAAGTGGAGAAATGGAAGGCAAGGAAACTATAGTCTGGATGACTTTCTCACCACCATTTTCTATGGTGACTTTACAAACGGTCCTTCCCAATTACAGCTTTGGTAAAAATATTCTAGAAAAGTGAATGACAAAACTGCAGTTGTGACTTTTCTTTCATCCATTTATAAAGACAGAGTGAATCCTTATAAGGAACAAAGACAGTTGGGCTGTAGACTTCAACTCCTGCTAACAAAATAAAATAGACAATGTTCCCATAGCAACTTTAATGCATCCACGCTGCATACGTTTAATAGCTGAGCTAGCACTTACCAGTGTTATGTGATACATATGAACCAGCGAGAGCACCAATAAGGCTTCACTTTGGGTATTCTGGGAGGTTGGGGTATTTATATTCTCAGCCAAACCATTACATTGCCCTGGGGTTTACATTAATACCTAGCCTCATACTAAATTGGTGAGTGACTTTGAACTTCTTAAAAAAGCAATGAGCTCCAAATAACAAAAGCAAAGTGTTAGAAGATGTTATTATTAACTCCCTAGTCATCCCTCAGACTGTCAAAATCACCCTCCCAAGAAGCAGGGAGTCTAATATTGGTACAAATTCCCTGGGTCTTGACATTCAGTTTCAAGGTTTTAATTGACTCCATACCCACACATTATGTGCCCCATGAAAGACAACAGTCATCTGTAAGATCTCATCACCACCTGCCCCTCAAACTGTCTAAAACTCTGGGGACTTCAAGGGAAAGGTGGGGAAAAAATTGTCAGATCATTAGCACCCTATTTTAAGGGACCCTCTGAAAGGTGCAAGTGGTAATATTTGCCTGAGTCTATGATCGAATCCCTTAGTGGTGAAGGGCATGTGTTCTACAAAGTTTATTTTAAAAAATAAATGAATGAAGTTCATGTGTTTTCTGTTCTTCACTACCCTTTTTGGTCAAGGTATTATCCCTCCCTTGACAAAGCAGGACAAAGCAAAAATAAAACCAAAACAGCCATAGTTTTTTAATAGGAAAGAAAAGAAATAGCAGTAATATCAAATTGGCAAATCTAATGTTTACCAGTTGCTTTTGCTAACACAAATACTCCCTCACACCTCCACTCTCAAACATTATAGATATGGAAAGACCTAGAAGTAAACATAGACATAGTCTCAGGCATGGACATGGATAGACATGTGCCCTTCAATATAATCACTTGAGGTAGGTGCAGCAATCTCATGAATACAGGAACAGACCAAGGTACAAAGCTATAAAAATCTAGAACACACTGTGCTCATCCTTAGCTCTCAGCTAAGTCATAATGTTTTCTTACTTTTTATTTCTTCCCGTTCATGGTCAGGAACTATGCCTGTTTCATTCATTCCTGTGTCTCTCTACTTTACAGATGGTCTAACACATGGGATGTGGTCAGTGAAATTTTGATGAATGAATAAAGAGCCAGCAATGAGATGGCAGTGAGAAAAAAAGGTTATCACTATAACTAGCGACAGGCTTGATAGATAGGGGAGAAATTTTACCAACTACCTACTACATTCCAAAACCTTCTGCTAGGCACAAAGATATGGGGATGAATGAAATCAAATTTAGTTCCTCACTATTTATTAGGATAAATAATTAAGAATACATAATTAGTTTGCTGAAGGCTAAGGAGCTGATACAGAAATGAGAGAAGGGTGGATGGGAGACATCTAGTCCTGAACAATTAGACATTAGGGCTTGGGAAATTCTATTTCTCAAGAGGTTATTATACCTTACTGCCATACCCACCACCTTGAATATTATGGTCAAGATTTTGTTGCCTTTGGAACACAAATGTACTCTCACATATCAGATGTTGCATTTCCTAGGGTCTAGGATTTCTGAATTTATCAAAGAAAAATAGAGGATTCCCAGATAAATTTATTTATCTGAAATTTGAGTTTCAGATAAATACATTGTTTTGGTTACCAGTATATCTAAACTATTACATGGGATATGCTTATACTAAAAACTACTTTCTGTGTATCTGAAATTCAAAATTAGGAGTTCCTGTTCCAAATGGTGGTGTAGAGACCAGCTAGCTTCACTCCACACACACAAACCTTGCTCCCCATAAAACCATAAACAAATATATAGCACCAACATCTACACCAGAAGACAACTCAGACCTAAAATAAGAGATGAAGACAGTTTCCAAGGCCGCAGAGAAGGGGAAATACTCAGAATATCAGACTTCCACAAGTGCACCTCCCTTTCTATCTATTCTGCCAGGCATTGAGTGCACAGAAAACCATGATTAATGTTGTAAAAAAGTGGAATTAAGGTGGTTGACCATCTACCCCACCTTCTTGGGTTTCCTGGCAGGAGACCTGTCCCTTGCCTTAACCAGTAGTGGCTGCCTAAAAGGGAGAAATATCTCTAAAATAGGCGAGAAAAACAGGGGAGTAGGGCCCCTTGACCAAATTCAAAATTTGGCTGCAATCAAAATCAGGATTTGTTCTGTAAAATTGTATTCAATCTGAAGACCGCGCTCAAAGACTCAGGTTACGTGTGACCCCAAGAGCGCCACCTAGAGATGAAAAGGAGGCAGCGACCTAGCAGTAAAGATTCACTAAGCGACACTGTATGTACATTCAGTGAAAACCCAACAAGCCAGGCAGAGAAAGCAGGAGTAAATAACTCATACTGCAGGGCAAAGACTAGACACATACCTACAGGAAACAACAGAAAACAGACAATGATGACCTCCCTAAAGGACAAAACATGCAAACATAGAGTATTTTGGTTTAAAACTTCATTATAGAGAAAGGAAAATGAATGCAAGGTAGCTAATTCTAATTAAGCAACACTAAATATATCTAGTGTATTTTTGCAGTGAAGCTCTTGCTTCCGTGGGTGGTTACTTGTGACAGGTCACCCACCTATCTTCTCTGCAGACCTAAATAACTTCAAGCCATAGAAGGAGGTCTGGAATACTGCCAAAAGAACAAAGGAACTTGGATAGAAAAATGCCGCATTTGCTAGTCAGCAATGAATTGCAAGCTTCATACTCTGCTCTGTAGCCCCCAAAGCAGAAGGGCTGATGGGGGATGGAAGACAGTTGACCAACAGGTGCCTGTAGGTGCAGGAGGTAGGATTCAAGTCCTCTGGGACACACTTTAAGCTATGTGCCCTCTAATATGATATGGGTCTAGCTGCTAAATATTAAAAAACCTTATAGGGGAACAAAGTCCATGAAGTCCTGGGTCGTACATCCAGTAGCCAGGAGCTTCCAGACAGGGAGAATATGTTGCACAGGGTCAGGGACAGAGCTGCCACACCCCGCAAAGCTGTTCTTCTGGGTGAGTGTGGACAATAAAAATAACAACAAAACCTACATCCCCAGTATATAATTTCCAGAGCTCCCTGCAGTGTAAGTATGATATTCATAATTACGCTCATTTTGCTGCTGAGGTCCCAGAAGCCCTGAGAGGTTGGTTATGTAACTTTCCCATGAAGATGCACGTTCACAGGAGCGCTGCAGAGCAGAAGGCAGATGCCGAGTAGTGCTGGGTGTTGGGCCATTCGGTCCAGGCCCCTGCCCAAATGGCAAAGGCCTCATAAAGAGCACTCTCATATACCTGACTGTCTATATTGTCTGTCCCTTCCCTTTTTATTATACATGAACCTACCCCAGACAAATTTCTCCACTGATCCACCAAAGGCCCATATTCCACTTACCCAGAGACATCATTCCAAATATTAACTCCTTCAGCAGCATCACTTGTGGCTTTGCTATTTGATCACCCCCATAAGGATATAGATGTACTGCTGTGTTTACAGAGAGAGAGAGAGAGAGAGAGAGAGAGTCAACCTTCTTGGACTCCCCATCTTTCCCTGGTTCTGTGCCATTTCTCTATTACTCTAACATAAAAAAGATAGTGTAAGGCCAAGGCAGGAGGCCTACTTAAGGTCAGGAGTTCAAGGCCAACCTGAGCGAGAGCAAGACCCCGTTTCTACAAAAAACAGAAAAATTAGCCAGGTGTGATGGTGCATGCCCGTAGTCCAAGCTACGCAGGTGGCTGGTGCAGGAAGATCGCTTGAGCCCAGGAGTTGGAGGTTGCAGTGAGCTATGATGTCACCACTTAACTCTGCCCAGGAGACAAAGGGAAACCCTGTCTCAAAAAAAAACAATCTGGGTTGCTGAAAGGATATGGGATTGAATAGATGAATAGGCATGTGAAAAAGCAAATCTCTGAAAAGGTTAATTAGATAGGTGGTATGTATATGGGTGTCAGCCTTTCTGTGTGTGTGTTTGAAAAACTTTGAGAAAAATCTCTATTTTGTCTTAATATTTCCCTTCTGTTCTTTCCTGAAGCTACTCTGATCAGGCTTTCATCTGCGTTAGTCACCAATGACCTCTGTGTTGCTCCAGTCAGTTGTTACTCACCCAGTTCTCATACTTGCTCTATTCACAGGCATGGGACATTGTCGGTCACTTCCTCTTTCTTTCAATTCTTTCTCCCATTCAACTTCCGGCAGATCACTGTCTTTTGGATTTCCTCCTAAGTCCTTGACTTCTCATTTTCATTCTTGTTTTGTTGTGGTTTTGTTTTGTTCCCTCGACCTTCCCAACATCTAGGTTGTGGTGACTACAGGACTCACTCCTCAGTCCCCTGGGTTTATTCACACTCCCAGGCTGAGCTTGCCCAGCCTTACGTATTTACAAGTATCCTTGAAGATGGCTTACAAATATATATCTTTAATCCAGACCTTTCTCCTAAACTTGGGACTCCTATATCCAACTGCTTATTCTATGTGCATCTTCTCTTCGAGTTCTAATAGACATCCCAGTCTTAAAATGCCCAAAGTCAAACCCCAGCCCCAGAAAAGACTATCTGCTTATCTCCACAGAGACCATATGTAAATACAGAAGGTGCCAAAAAATGTATACATATTTTAAGAAAGGATAAAACCATATTAAAATCCTATACTCAAGTCACCTTTAATCTCTGCAATTTTAAGAGATATAAGATACAATAATATAAGATAACAAATGTTATCAGTACATATTGAATATTACAATTTCAGTACAGTTTTATTCTTTCTTAAAATGTGTATTTTTATTTTGTTTTTGGCACCTTCTGTATACCCAAGCTGGCCTGCCCTGGGATTGTAGGGTGTGCAGAATTAAACCCAAGCACCCAACTTGACGCTCTACCAACTGCAAGATGTTTGGATGAGGCCATGCTATCAGCTAGTCACCTTCCTATAGGCCAGCTTGTGATAGACACCGGTGTAGACTCAGGAGCCATCAGCTGAGTTGCCCCAGACTAAAAGAACACCCAGCCAACCCACAGAATGTTGACAATAATGAGAAATTGTTTTCTGAAGCCACTCATATTTGTTTTGCTTTGTTATGGATGAAAAATTCAAGAACATCTCAAATATACTAGATAGTAAGAATAATTTTCAGGGGAAAGAGTCACTCTTGAAGAAAGACTGTTACCTAATTCTTTAAATGCATGAATTGGGAGCTGGCCTTGTCATATTTCCTGGAATATTTAAAAGGGACTATATCCCTTATTTCTTTGACTATAGGCCCTTAAACTGCCCTGTTTTTCTCACTCAAGGAAGTTTTCACAGTAGAACAGCTTTTTCAAACTCTGTTCAAGACTGATGGGTGGAGATTTTTACACACTCTGTCTAGGTTGTTGAGATGCCTGAGTTTGATACATTCTCTATTCACACAAACTGCAGGCAAGGGACAGAGACAGATCTACCCAAACGTGTCCTCTGTTTGTTTGTATTTTTAATGCCCTGTGATATTCCCTGGATTTTAAATCCTATTAGTGTGGTTTATGTGGCTAACATTCCTCCATCTTGCGTTGATTAACTTTGACGATTGAATCAAAATACGCTGAATTATTAAAGACTTAATTTTTGACTCTAGGTTGGATGCAGATAAGTTTTCAAAATTCATTATATTTTGCAAATTCTTCCAGAAATGACATTAGGAAGCCCCTCAAATCTACCAGTTTTGGATTGACCTGTCAGAGTGGCCCAAGGACTTAGCAACTACGTTGTCCCCCAAACCCTAATCTGGAGAACTTGAATGTGACTTCACAAAACCTTGCTCATGAATCAGCAGCCAAATCTGACCGCTAGAGTAAAATGAGAGATTCTTAAGGGCCTCCCAAAACCTGGGGAGAGCTACTTACCCTTCTTTCTCTTCCTCTCATTTGCTTGGCTTCCTCTTTACCACCTTATGCTCATATGGGAGAAACCAGGCCCAGAGGTGCCTCCTGCTTGGATATCCCCAACCAGCTCCATGTATGCGACTCTCACACTTCTCCGTATGACACCTGGGTAGTTGTTAATGCATGGTGTTGCCATGGTGAGTTCGTCAGCCCCCTGCCCTACTAGACTGTATTCCTTAACGTCAGGCATTGAGTCTTATTTACATCTGTACACCCCGTACCCAGCCAGGGGTTCTGCACAACTGGTCCTCCAAACAGGCTTATTGATGGAGCAAAGTAAATAGCTTCAGTCTCGTTATCAAATATGGATGTCCCCCAAGAAGCTTGCAAACTGATGAAAACTATGTAAGCGTTGGCTACTGTCATCATCATCATCATCACTCATTTCATTTCAAAAGCTGTTTTCTGGATTCAATTTGTTTCCTAATCTTCCTTATTTAGTAAGCAGTGGGAAGCTGGGCAGATCTCCAGACCTCCTGGCTCTGAGTCTGTTCATCTTTCCTCAAAACCTTATTACTGTTAGCCTCATGGAGACCAATGGAGGTCAACGGAGCAAGAGCACAGAGGAGGATTGTGGAAAAGCAGGTCAAAGCCATTGCCCAGAGCAGTGAGTAGGAAGGAAATTACCCTACAGAAAACAACTACCCTGTCCCGCTGCTGTACTCACCCCTCTATATGTTTTGGGTTTTGTTTTTGTGGTAGACAGAGTATAACTCTATTGCCAAGGCTAGAGTGACATGGCGTCAACCTAACTCACAGCAACCTCAGACTCCTGGGTTCAAGTGGTCCTCCTGCCTCAGCCTCCCTAGTAGCTGGGGCTACAGGCACCTGCCATAACACCTCGCTAGTTTGGGGTCTTATTCTTGCTAATCTTGAACTCCTGAGCTCAAGCTATCCGCCTGCCTCGGCCTCCCAGAGTGCTAGGATTATAGGCATGAGCCACTGTGCCTGGCCATATATGTTTTACCTCTTTTAAATTTTCACAAGAACCTTAGGAGGCAGGCAATAATGTCACAGATGAGGACACAGCAGACATGAGTTTTCTAGGTCAGGCAGGGAATCAGTGACTGGTCATTCACCAGCCTTCAAGCCAATCTGCCTTTCTAGATGTCCTAAGGATGTTTGTACACAGCTTCCAAAAGTTTCTCACAACCCTACCTCCTAGCACAATAGAAAATATGACATCTGTTAATAAGGGAAACTTTACTAAAGGTTAAAATAAAGAGAAGGCTGGTATCAGGGAGAAACAGACAGAAAAATAAAAATACTTAATTCTTTTTGACCAAGCAGCTGTTGAAGACAGAAGGGGGACTGAAGGAGATAAATTTAGTGAACGTGAGTCTGTTATCATCTAAAGTCTCTGAACCCTGGAGAAGGTTAAATTCACTGTGACTCTGCTCCCACACCAGTCATTTCCTAAGCAAACCCTGTAGGGGCCTCATGGATGGTGGAGGAAGCTAGCTCATCAAGGTTTCATGGGGGCATCCAAATAGTGAATGGGACATACACTAAAAAATTATTTGTCATTTATCTGAAATTGAATTTTAACCTGGTATCTTGGATTTTACTAAATCTGAAAAGCCTACAGAGGTGTCTTTTTGATAGTGAGTAAACTCTACCAGAAGACGGGCTTCCTGTATCACTGACCAGAACTGAGACCCACATCCATGCTGACCCCGATGCTCAGCAAGGGACATGGAACTAGTGTGGATGATATGGCTCACTGTGGAGTATCGCTCTTGTCCCCCTATAGCACATGAACATGGGTAAGTGTGAGTCACAGGAAGCGGGGTGGGAGTTGGAAAGGCAGCCCCATTGGTTTCAGTTTCTCCTGAGATCTATGATGGGCACCGTCGTCACCAGCCCACGTGTTCTTAGGACTTGGTCTGATGTTGCTATGGAGGAAGTCGGATGCAGGAGAGGTGACCTTGAACCTGCTTTTCTCATTAACTTCTTCCTGGAGTGTCCTTCAGTAGCTGCTGGGTCACATCCCACACCTCCTTCAGGACAATGTCTCAGAGGTCCCACAGTGGAAGGAAAGCTGCCCTGTGTGAGTCCTGCTTCTCTGAGTGATTCATCTAGCTCTGGATCTCTTGTGCCCTTGGGCAAACAAGCTCCACCTTCAAGGCCTTGTCTCCACTCCCTCACACAAAGGGAGGATTGCTCCTAAAGATATAAAGCCCTTTCACTCTGGCTATCTTATAGCAGAATCATCCCCCGGCTCTGCCCACCTTACACCAACTTTGGAATCTCTTAAGAGTCACTAATTCTTTTCATTCATTTTTTTCGGCCAAGTTGTAATGCAGTATTTTTCTACCTTTTCTATCTCACAGAACCCATGAACCTATAGTTAAACTTCCATGACACACTTAAATTATGTTGATCTCCCCCCCAAAAAAAGGAGTGAAATAAAGAATATCCTTACTGTGCTTTGAACTTCTTTCAAAAATAATGGCATTAATGATCTTTAAAACTTTTCATGGCACACCTCAAGGCAGAGAGAAGGTTCCATGCTGGTAACTGGTAACAAAGACAGGTAGATGGTCTATTTCCCTAGCAATGGGAGTGAAAGAGCAGGATGCCTGCAGCGAGTTTGGTGAGCACCTAGATGGCCATTATGTTTAATGCATCAATTCTTAAAATGTCTTTGCCGGCAACATTAAATCACTTAGGTGATATTGAAGCCTCCTAACAGATAGGGTTGCCGGGAGTGCATTTCCCAGTGATGTCAAACAGGACCCGAGAGCAGTGCTTAAAGGCGGTGAGAATGTGACTGTCACCCCGTAGATATTTACTTCACCCATAACGTGGATCCTGTGGAATGGCCGAGTTCCCCACGCAGCATTCACCTGCCTCTCCATCCGATAGTGTTTTATAACATCATCAACCGAAATGAGGTGCCAGAAGGACGAGTGGTGGTTTTCAGGTTGAAAATCAGTGTCGATTCCTTTCCGTGGGAGGATGACATCTCATTTTTTAAGGGTGACATGCCATTACAAAGACGCATTGAAAGGTTAAAATTCGAGCACGCTCGTGAACATCCTAAGTGGCACCAGAGCTAGAAAGAAACTCTCATTAGGGGTAAATGGCTCTCCTACCTCGAAATGCAGGGGAAGGGCATAAGGTACAGGCAAATAGAACGCAAGGTGGGTAAATATAAATACATGCTCGAAAAACCCAGAGCAGACAGGGTCTCATTCAGTTTCAAAATGGCATAGCCCTGCACATGTATGGGAAAGCGAAGCAAGCCACAACATGGAGCCGGGTACAGATGGGCTTGGGTTTTGCTAGGAGGCTCCTTTCAAAACATGGCCATCACACTGTGCGAGAAGAGTGTGTGTGTGTCAGAAGGGCGCTCTGATTTCAGGCTAGTGCCATTAAGTGGTCATTATCATTCATCGTGGACAGTTCCCGGGCATGACATTCATTCACCTGCCTTGAGTGAGCTAAGAGCTCACCCAAATGACGATGGCTTTATACTGACGAGTTTGTGACATTGCACCCAAGGTTACTCAGCTAGACAGTGATGGTGTCTGCGGAAATCCAGGTTTCTCTGAAACCCAGCGGAGTATCTTTCCACCAAAGCCCAGAGGACGTAGTTCACTGGACCCTGGAGGGGTTGCATCTTCAACCAGAGCCCTGGTCTCGTGTCCTTTCTGTATACTGACAATAGCTTCTTCTCTTAAACCTCTTGGCCACTTTACACTTTCGGTCAACTCTCCTTCACCAACTATGTCTCTGGTATTTCTGCTCTCTATTTGAAAGGGAATAACTTGATAACCTTTAAAATTCTTCTTTACAGGAAAAAAAGAGAGAGAGAGAAATACCTATTTATATTCCTGCTGCAATCCTCACGGCTCGGCCTGCCTCCGAGCTGACTTTCTCCTTCCTGGGCTCCTCCAGGCTTTGTTAATAACCTCTCTTTGAGGTTAGGGTGAGGAATGGTAATTCAGCTATTCACAGGGGCTGCTAGAGGCAAGCCTGAAAGGTTTCCAAAGAGCCAAGAGGCATGGGCCACATTTTCAATGGAGGAGAGCAAGAGTCAAGAGTCATTTCCCCCATGTGCTATGTATGTGAGCTGGAGAAAGAGAGAGAGAGATTATGGCAGGGGCACAAAAAAGTCAGTAGAGGCGCTTTCAAAATAAATTTAACTTCTAGGTAGAATCTTAGTTTCCAAATAGGCTTACAGAATCTCCATTTTTCCAATTTCAAAGCTTGCTGTTGCATCCAGCATATCTAGAAATATTCCTTTGTAGAACGGCAGCCCTGTGAGAACAGAGAGCCACCGTAAAATAGAAATTGGGACACAGGCATTCTTTTCCAAGCAGTGATACATCAAAGGGCTTGTTCTGATCCTGTGA
>NW_003852546.1:3286382-3286798 GCF_000181295.1 Otolemur garnettii | reverse complement strand
AAACTCCTGGAAGCTATGCTACTCATGCCTAGAACAGGAAAGAAGACAAGCCAAGTTCCAACTCATCCAAGTTCATCAGTTAAAAGCTGGACTCATGATCCACCATGAGACTGTATCCAAATTCTGACACATTCTACAACACAGATGAACCTTGGGGACATTATGCTAAGTGAGGTAAGCCAGTTACAAGAAGACAAATACTGTATGATTCCACTCAGATGAGGTACCTGGAGTGGTCAAATTCATAGAGAAGTAGAACGGCAGTTGGCAGGGGCTGGGGGGGGGGAGAAGAAAAAGTGGGGAGTTATTATTATTGAATGGGTCCAGTTTCACTGAACTCACTTAAACATGGTTGTGAGTTAGTCATCTTAACATTGAAAACTGATTATTTTACCAGAATTATTTAAAAAAAAAAA
>NW_003852546.1:3193888-3285874 GCF_000181295.1 Otolemur garnettii | reverse complement strand
AAAAAAAGAGTGTCTGCCAGGGAAAGCAGAAGACAGGACTTCCCAGAAGACAACACCAACAGATGAGTAGCTGGAAGCGGTAAGATCTCAATTTCTTTCTGTTAATTATCTCATCCATTTATTCTCTTAGTCATTTAATAAATAATATTTTGAACATCAACCCCTCTTCAAATTCTTGGAGCAATAATCATTCCTTTATCTCACAGGAGGAAAAAAATAAAGGACGTAAGCTCAAGTCAGGAATCAACAATAAATTCCACTGACATTTATTAATCTCCCACCATAGGCCAGGAAGTCGGCAAATAAAGCTCTATGGCCGAGAATTTCTAATTTAATTCTGTGTCCTAAGCAAACCAGATCGAAATGCTACTGGTTTTGGTGCATTCTCAAAAACTCGTTTAATTCCTGTGTTACTCTATCTTTCCAAAATACCTACCACAGACATCCCTTATCTTGACTTGTCAAGATTATTACTCTGGTTCCAGGGCAGCTGCATGTCCCTCTGAAGTTCCACGTGGAGCCCAAGGGAAAGACAGTTCAGTGTTATCCACGTATAGATCCGTGATGGGCGAAGCCATCTTCAGCAGAGATTGCTCAAGGTGAACACAGATGGCAAGACCACAAGAGGTATGAAGAAAGGGCCCTGAAGACCATTGGTGCCCAGGAAAATGGGCAGAGAAATACATGCAGAAAGGCTGGAAGAGAGAGGAGTCTTCAAATTCCAAGGAGAAAAGAGTCTGGAGCAGAACGTCATGGTCAATAATATCTCAGGTTGTCAAGTAAGATGAGAAGTGGTGAGTCCTAGTACGTGACATCTAGTGGGTTCCCTGAGATATTTTAAAATCATTTCCATAGAGTTGGAGGGATAAAAGTGATGGTGCCACATGAATGTTGTGTGTCACAGTGGAGCACGTTAAATGTGGATAGTTCTCTTGAGACAATTGACTGGGAAGAGAATGAGACCTACACGAGTGGCCCCGGCCAGAAAGCAGGAGGACCCCAGATTTGGAGGTGGGGGTTGTGCTATCTGTGGTGGAATGGGGGTTCGTGTTGAGCGCTGGTGTAGGTGGGGCAGGGGTAATATTGACAGAAAAGGAGAGAGAGAGAAATGAGATACATTCAAGGCTCAAGAAGGAGAGGTGTGGTCAGAGGCGGGAAGACCCTAGGGTGGTGTGGACGGGAGCTAGACCCAAAAGTCCAGGTGTGAGAAAACTCATCTTATTTAGAAAAAGCAGTCAAGGGTCAATGTTGCTTCTTCCACAGAGCCCCCATCCAGACTCCAGCTCGCCTAGGGCCAACCCCCCTCTCACTGAGGCAGGGCCATGTGCCGAGTCTGCACAGAGCAATTATTTGCAGGGCCTGAGGACAGGGAGATGATTCTCCGCACAGCTCAGAGGGGACTGCTGGTTGAACCCTCTTTGGGGGCTGCAGTGTACTGAGCCTGTCAACTGTGGTGTGGGCCACAGATGCATTAGCCCTAGCCCCAGGGATCTCTCCCACTCTCCAATTCTCCCTGGCTCCACTCCTTCCCATTTAGCCCCCAACCCTCGTATTTCTTGTGCATTTATCTTCTTGAGGACAGAGACACATTCTGTAATGCGCTGGGAAGATCCAGAGCCCTTCCCTTCCCCATGACAGGGAAGGCCGAGCAATGCCTGGCCAGGCCCAGGAAAGGCTCTTCTTCCACATCCTGTAAAGCACTTGGTGCCTGCAGCGCCAAGCCTCGAAGTGAGGCCTCTGTCTGTAAAGTCAGCAGCCAGCTGCCTGTTCTGCAAGGGCCAGGGAGGAAATGGAACTCTCCACTAGAAAGCAGTGGGTTGAACACTCTGCCCATTGCCTGCCCACAACGGATGGACCCAGAAGGGAGGCTCAGCCCAGCTCCTGGCAAAACAGCTGAGCTCTCCCAGAGGGCGGGACTCCCTACCTGTCCACTATCAGCCTAGGACTTCACCACTGTCGTCGCCTCTGACCCCAAGCCTCCTCTGAGGACTGAGCTTCTGCCTCATGCCAGAGATGACCCCACCCTATGCCCAGACTGAGTCCCTGGACATCTGCCTACCCAGAGACAATGCCCCTCTGTCCCCTCCCCTCCTCTGTCCCCGCTGTGACAGGCACATCCCGCCCCCACTCACCAGCCCATTCAGGAGTCCCCATCCCTGCTGCATTGGTCCCCTAGTCCAAACCATGGAGAGCAGTCTCCTCCTGCATTTGCCTTGCCTTGCAAGTGTCAGGGACACATTCCTGTCCCCAGGAGGACTTCCCAGTGCTGCCCACTCTCCTGAGCTTCCTGATTCCTCACGGGCCTCAGTTTCTCCCTTTGTAGAATGAGCACAATCCTGGCACCTACTCCAGGGTGGCAGGAGGAGAAGCATGCCTCAGACACCAGGCAGGACTCAACTAGGGGAACTATGGCTGTGGCCGATGTTTTCCTTTTGCTTTTGAGAGCAGATTTGTCAGCCATCTCCTGGAGCCTCCAGAACCTGCTTTAATTGGAGCACACAGCACACCCCCTAAGAGGCTGCCCAGCTGGAGACGGGCAAGCCAGCACAGCTTGGAGTCCAGACTGACCTGAGTTTGAATCTTAGATCCAGTGCTCATTATCTGTGTGCCTCAGAGCAAAATCACTTAACCCCCTGGAGCCTCAGCTTGTTCATCTCTAAAGCCTCCCCCTGGGAGGTTTCCTGGGATAATGAAAGGAGAGGGTACAGGAAACACCTGGCATTTGTCGGCATTGAATGGAGCTCTCTGCTCCTGCCTGTCCTGTCCTCTGAGCAAGTAGGCAGGGCCACCTGGCTTTGATCCAAGACCACCCCGGGATTTCCCCAGGAAAACGCTTTGGATCCTTTCCCCAAAGGGAAGCTCTGCACGCAGCCAGCACACAGCACCGGTGTCCCTCCTCCTCCTCCACAGGCTTGGGGATGTGTTTGATGTAATCAAAAACTGCCCAAGCCTGTTAGCTGAATCCCCACACCCAAGCTTGATAGAAAGGTCTGCATATGTTCCTCCAAATTAAATGGGAGCCCAGGGAACAAATGACTTTTGTCAGGATATGGGGTCAAGAACCACCCTGCGTTCCCCTACCACCAGTTATTCACAACTCGGCTTCTCCAGGGCTGCTTGTCGGCCGCTGAGAACGTGCTGTTGCAGAAGACCTGGAAGGAAGGAGGAGAGCAGAGGCCTCCCCCGCCCACTGCTCCCCAGGGCGCCCCGCCAGGAGGGGCTGAGGGGGGTGCAGGGCGCTGTCACTCCGGGCTCAGACTGCTGGGGCTTCATTTCCTTCTCACTAGTTTGGGACTCTTGCCAAGTAACTTTATCTTTTTGAGCCTCTATTTCCTCATCTGTAAAATGGGTGTTACAATGCATCCATCACCAGAGAACGCAGTGGGGCAAAGTGAACTCTGAGTACTGAGCGGCATAATTAGCTGGAGCTGAATGAGCTGGGTGTTCTCTAACAGGAAGGAAGGAAAGGAAGGCCATGGTGGGAGAACGCACCTACTCTGTGTGATGCTTACATAGGCCATTTTGTCTGTTCCTCCAAGTAACCAGGGAGGAGGTGTCATTGCCATTCTAAGGGGGAAGGCCGACAGGCCCACAGAGGCCAAGTGACAGCCTGAAACTTGCATCAGCAGCAAGTGATGTGCAGCCAAATGCACCTGCCTTCTAAGCACCCCGTTATGCCAGAGGACCTGGGGGCTGAGGAGGGTTGGAGTTTCCCAGACAGGCCAGGCTGTTGCCTGAACAACATGCAGGGAAGAAGACAGGACATGAGAAAATCCTCTAGGACATACCTGGGAACTTCCCCAGCAAGCCTGGAGGCAGCACCCCATTCCCACATCCCCCGTGTGGAGCAGACCAAAGCAAAGGATGGCCATGGAGGCAAGGTCAATGCAGCGAGCTCTGCCAGACCATCCAGATCAGAAAAACCTACATTGCTCCTATTCTCTGAGATCTTCAGAGCCTCCCCAGGTCTCCAGCCCTTCTTGTATTCTGTTCTGGGCTTGTCACAGGCTAATTCCTGCCTGTGCTCCGGTCTCTGTATAACATGCACTTCCCTGAGGCTCCTCACTGAAATAGTCAATGTGGGTAAGGTTCTTTGTCCTGGACTCCGATAACAACCTGTATCCTGCCCGTCCTACAGACCTACACGCTCCTTAATTGGCTGCCTCTGCCCAAGCGAGAAGTCCCAAAAGGATGGGAACTGTGTCTATCTACTACCCTGCTATAGCCAGTCCCAAGCCTGGCCACACGGAGCTGTTACTATCACTACCTATTGATTTCATCATTAAACGAGATGACAGACGTGAAATCCTGAGGACGCTGCACAGTGATGTGCACGTGGGCAAGGGGATGACGGATGTGGGCCAGGCACGGCCTTTTTCAGCACACCTGGCTGTGGGCTGCTCGTGGCAATGCATCTGAGTTGATTCATTCAGTTGTTCATTTATTTAGCATGCATTTGAGGTTTCAGGCATTGCTATTTGCAAAAAAGAAAAAATCCCAAAAGTTGGTAAGGCAGAGGAGACTGTGGCAGCACTGGGCATGCAAACACACCAGTGCCGGATCACAGGGCAGGCTCTATGGCTGGAAGGACTAGGTACAGGGGGAGTTCAAAGGCAGGGGGGTGGGGACATCTGTTGAGGACCTGCAGGAAAGCCTGATCTGGCAAACAAGGGGAAGGTGGGACCTTCCCGACACTGGAGAAGCATGAGGGATGAAGGACAGAGGTGTAACTGGTGAAATTTCAAGGAGTTGAGTTCAGAATTATTATGTATTCAGACGTTTTGTATAATCCCCAAGAACACTGACATCTTAACCATAGAGAGAGTGCAGGTAAAAGGACTCACGGCTCCAGCCCTGGCCCCATTGCCTTCTAGGCTGGGCCTCCTTGCAGCCTTGACCTAACATTTACACCTTGCATCTTGCCAAGCACCGTATCATTGACCGTTGTTTAGACAGCTGGGTTTCGGCACTCACATGGCGTGTATAAAACAAGACAAATACAGAGCTTGGCCCGGGAGGGGGGTGCTTCGGGGGACCCCTCCCAGGTGGAAATAGTCTTCCTCCAACCAGTTACCTCCCCCCCACATACCCTTCCTTCTTACTCAGGTATGATTAGAAAAATGACCAGGCTCTGAGCTAAAAATACAAATGCTTTATGTTCCTCCAGAGGGGGAAAAAATAAGACAAGAGAATCTATGAAAGTAACAAGGAATTTCATCCTCCAGTGGACTTCAGAATGGATATTTTAGACTCAGCCATCCATAAACATTGGGTAATATCATACTCTTGTAGTGCAGAAAGAATTCCACAAAACGAGCCACAAGTCTGCATTAGACCGGCAAGGGGGCCTCTCCACCAGCATTTAAAAATCTAAGCGGTGGCTGGCACCCTCTGTGCCTGGGTGAACAGACCCCTACCTGCAATAACACCACCTCCAGGTAACGAGCGCTGGGTGAGTGTAGAGGGGTGGTTACGGGTCATGACTTTGAACCGAAATCCTGCTCTGCCAGACCCTGCGGTGTGACCTGCTTGGACTATTGACTGCCTGTGCATGGCCTCCTAACACCACCCTCCGTTTCTCACCCTTACTCGGGTTGAAGGGGCAAGACTGTCCATCTCTCTGTCTGTCCTCCTCCCTCCACCCTCAGCAAACCTCGGGATTCTGCGCTTGCCATGCGCTTAGCCAGGCTCAGTCATTTCGCAGATTTTCAGTTCTCAGCTGAATTATCACACCCTCCAGGAAGTTTCCCCAGTCCCCAGTATGGATTAGCTGCCGCTTCTGCAGTGACACGTTGATTCCAGGTAGTAAATGCCAGGCCTCTGACACACCCCATGCCACTTTCCTTCCTGGCCCCACCCCACCCCAGCACCCTCTGCTACTGCAATAACCGAACTTGCTCACACACGACCCCAGCTGGCTCCCTGCCCTGCCAGGCCCGTGAACGAGTCCCCTATTTAGAGCCTGCCTACCCACTACCCTTTTCAGATCTGAGCCACTGTCCATGCACTGTCCCCAGGGATATTCTCACCTTTGTCAAACAGAATTAAAAACTAAAACCACCTCCTCATCCTCCTTTGAGGATCGGCTCAATGTCACCTCCCCTCTGAGGCCTCCCAGGACTGCAGGACTGTTCTCTCACACTGAGACCCCTCACACTCCCTCCACCCCCAGTGCAGTTTGCCCACAAATGTGTTCTTGGGTAGAAATATGAGCATTTATCTCAGCTGAAGCCACAGGGTTGAAACCACCCTTAGCATTCTGCTTAGCTTCCAACGCATGGAAACCTACCTCACTCTGAAACAATCAACAAGAAAAATAAAAGGGTATCTTTCCCCTCTTATCATGAGTGGGTCACCCGAGTCCCAAAGGAAGGAGCTTGCCGTGGCTGAGGTGCCCTGGTCTCTACTCCAACCTTTGCAGTCTCTTTGGGAGAACAGGTCACAGTCAGCAAAGAGCAAGACAGGTGTCCCAGGGCAACCGTGCCCACAAGCAGCTGGCGCCTGCCACGCTGGATTTGGGGAAAGAAGGTACAGTGTGTTTAGTGAAGGCAGCATTACGGAAGGTCTGCAGTGTGTCTTTAAAGGTTCATTGTTTTATATGCCTTATCTCTTAAACCTCACAACAACCTGATGAGCTATGAAACAAAGTGAGAATTCATGTCTCTACCTGGCCAAATCACCAGGGTACAAAGTACTGGGCAGAATTTCAGACTTTTAGCTCCTGAGACTTGGGTCAAAACTTACAGACTCTTCCCATGTCTCTGCTTTGGGATTTCCTTGGCACATGTTCAGATTCCATTGGACCTTGGAGAGACTGCCCAGCCTGTTTAGATCAGCTTGTCAACAGCGGGTTCGCCTACAACCCATCTTTTTCATCTCCTCTGACTCACGAGGCTGACAGAGTGGTATATCGAATTTCCAAAAGCATCTTTCATTAGAAAAATATATTCTTTTGATCACTCTCTCTCTTCTCAAAGTTGCAAAGGCTGAAGATCAAGTTGCCAACCAGAATTCCATTTATCAAGGAGATAGACATCAGCCACCCACTGCCACCATCAAAGGGCACCTGTGAGCTGGTTGGTAGCTGGTGGTAGGACATGAGCTGGGGAGGCCTGGGTTTGCATCCACTGCCAGTGACCATGGGCAAGGCACATTTCTTCTTTCAGCTTTTGTTTCCCCATCTGGAGAGCAAATGTGGACCTTTATGAACTGCTAATGGACTAAATAAATGAAGTGATAAATTAATGAATTATGTAACATACCAACCATCCTATGCTCTAAGGAACTATGACTCTAAAGCATTTTTCTAAAGCAAAGTCCACTCTGTTGGCCAGAACCCAGAACCCAGATCATCTGGGGTTGGGCCAGCATCTAAGCTTATCATTATCCCCATAGATTCCCTTTAATTAGGAAAGTGACTTAAAGAATTCTGGACTGGAGACTCATTCAAACCCAGCCCAGCACTGTCCACCCATGTGGCCAGCTAGGGGAGCTGAGTTGGGAGCGAGGGCAATTGAGTTGAGCATAGCTGACCTTCAAGGTCTCTCCTAGCCCCAGATCCTCTGATTCAATAATGGTCCCTGTGAATAATAGATCTGCTCCCTGACACTGTGCATGATAAAGTGACCTGGTACAAAGTCCTATTAAGATAAATCACATTTAAGTTTAGGAAATTATATGTTTGAATCCTATAATTTAATGTCACAGTGATGCCTGACAGGAAGGACAGGGAACTCAATTAGAGGCTAATTAGACCAGGCAACTGATGAGGCCACCGTGGCCTTCCTGCCTCTGCAGAAGAGAGTTAAGCAGAGCACTCTATGGACCCAGCCCTGTGTCTTAGTTTCTCCACCTGTGAGATGGGGATTGTCCTTGTGAGGTAACAGAAAAGACCTTGAATAAGACAGAGAAGGAAGTGAGGAAGCCAAGGGAATGTCCAGCAGCCCCAGTCCTGTGTCCCCCAGCACCTTCTATCTGTCCTGACCCCGCTGGCTTCTACTGGGGTCCCTGGATGGGCTTCGGAGGGTTCATGAATTCTGCACCATACAGTGCAAAATCTGTGCCTGGGCCGTGTTTGCAGAGGAGTAGGGCCCTCCTTGATCTTCCAGAGGCGGGTAGGGCTCAGAGCACTCAAACCACCACTTCCCTCAATCCTGTCCTCCGGCATAAATTATCCTACCACGTCTCCTTTTCCACCTTCACTTCTTTCACTTCTAGGTTCTTTTGCTGCTCGATGTTGCCACCCCTCTTGCTGATGGGGTCACACGGTCACCACCTTCCTTCCTCCCTCCCGTAATCCTGCCATTACCAGCTCTCTTGCCAGGATATCATCAACCTCCTAGAGCCACCTGCGTTTTTGACACTTCTCCAGCATCAGCCCCTGTTTGCAACAGCGGTGAACCCCTGACCTTTTCTGGCTTCTGTAACCCTAGTTGTTTTTCCTCCAGATCATGGCCAGGAAGATTCCTCTCACCTCTCTTGAGCTCTGTCTTTTCCTGCACTGCTCAGCTGTGCCACCTTCCCCCAGCCCCTTCAGCCATCCAGGATGAAGACACCGAAGCTCATTGCCCACCTGGAATTCTTTATGATTCAGACTCATACATCTAACTACCTCCTGGATTCTACAAAGACCCTTGAAATGCAACCTTCAAGAACAAACTCATTCATGTCCTACCGCCGTCACTTAGTCAAGATAATTATAAACTCATTTGCTACAGCAAGAAAGAAATGTTGTCCTAAACTTCTCTCTCTTTTATTCCTGATGCCCTGTTAGATAGACCTCTAATTCTGGCACCTGAGAGATTTCCGCAGAGTGGAAGTCCCTGGGGGGAGGTATAGTCTGTCGGGGCCATCATGAGGTCCAAGACCCCTTGGAAAAGAGAATCCTTGGCAGAGTGGTCTGCACTGGAGCAGAAGTTCCAGAACGCACAATAGAAACCAAAAGGTGTGGAGTGAGGAAGGATGAGAGAGCCCTCAACCCAAGAAGACCTGCTCCAGAGCAGGGCGGGATTGATTTGGGGGGAGGATGCAGATGGGACAAATTGGAGTTCAAGTTCAAGGTGGAATATGCGTGTAAGGTGACTAGAGAGCTGCCGTGGGTGTTCTGCCCCCTCGGGTCCCAAGCCCTGAATCCTGCTGAGGCCTAAAGCTCAGTCACTGAGCTGGTGGAGGGAAGGAAGTCCACCCCTGGCAAGGAATGTAAGCCCTTAATAGCTGGGCAGCCTTCAGAGCTGGAGGAAAAGACCCTCGGGGCAGAGTCTGAGCAGAATGCAGAGACCAGGGATGCATGGTAAACAGGACACAGTTTCTTGGTCTCCAGTAATTAATATTCATTAAAGAAAGACTTTTTCCACTGCTTTGACCAAATGGTGTTGATGCAAATGGCTGCCAGGATGGAAATAACAAAAAGAAAAGGTCTTTTCTGTACAGAGCACTTGGTTAAGCTGTAGGGAAGCTTTTAGCTTTCATATAACACCAGACAGATAAATGCCACAAGTAGACAGAAACATCATTTGAAAGTATATTTGAATTTTTTTTCTATGTATTCACCTCTGTGAATCTTTTCTTAAAAAGTAAGACTTTAAGTTTTCATTTCCAAACCCCTCCCCCCCAGCCTCTCTGGCTGAACGTGGCAAATATTGACTGAAACAAAAATCAAAATTAAAAATTTATACATTCACAAAACTAAAGATTTTTTCGAAAAATGGAACTACTTCAACCTTCAAATGACGTGCTTGTGTTAAGTGCACAGCGTTGATGGTTTCTGTAGTTATTAAGGCTCAAAATTGCACTCCAGGTTTTAGAACACTTTGTATTTGAAAAAAAAGATCATCTTATTGAATCTCCACAAGCTCCCCCCCCAAAATGGATAACTATTATCGATCCCATTTTGCAGGCAAAAAGCAGGGGGTTCAGTGAGGTTGCGAGACCTTCGGGCAGAGACACTCTAGGGAGTGATTGTGGAGCTCAAGGGATGGTCTCTTGTGACCCAAATGAAATGCAGCTCGAGGAGAGGGTTGAGAAGGAAGCTGCCAGCTCAGGCAATGGTGTCTGGCAGAGGCCCGACAAGCAAGTTGCTTTATGAAATAGTAAGGAGTTGTTCTGATAGACCGTGGCATGAACGGAATACAAACCAGAGGAAAGCAGCCAGCCGGCCTGGAGGAGCCTCTCCCAGACAGAGGAGCTCTCGGGGTGCGACCAGAGACAGGGCCAGTCAGGCTGGGAGGGGACTTCCTAGGACCTGGTTATCTCTGCCCGTGGGTCTCTGGTGATGTTCACACAGAGGACATGGAGCTCTTCAGGAAGGTTTTAATTAGGGGGTGCGTGCCCTAGATGGGGGAAGGACTTAGGGAGGGTGCAAAGAGGTCCACAGAGAGACCTGGGCACTGCAGGGGGCAGAAGTGGATGAGAAATGCCGGGCTTGGTGAGACATCAGCTCTCAGACTGCTCAAATATTAATAAACAATATATTTTAATGACCTAAAACACCAGTGAGCATTTGAGGAAACATGAAGGGGCTTTGGATACTTGAATAATGGTATTGTCACTCCGAGTTTTTATGGTCTCATCTTTGGCAGGATGAGAAAAAACCTAAGCGACTAGTCAAGAGAGTGGAGTGAGCTTTGGAATGAGTCAGCAGCCACCCAGCAGCTCCCTCAGTGGCAAAGCACGGCCACTCTCAAAGTCCCAGGCTTCCCCCCATCATTACAGATCTGTAAATCCCCCATCCTAAAGCTATGTGGCCTCTCCTGCTGCCACAGGGTCAAGGCTGGGGCAGAAAGCCTCGTGCAAGTCTACTCATAGCTCAGCCACTGTGTGAGCCCTCAAATGTGGGGCATAATCATTAGAATTCAGTTGGGACACCGGTGACATGAGATGACTTCAGGCTTATTCAGGAGATGTGCCTGTGGTAGGACGCACACAGGCCCAGGCACAGCTGAGCAGTGGTAAACCAGCCCTCTTGGCCTCTGGGACAGAGGTATGTCATAGTGGACAGAAGCCACATCTCTGCAGGTAACATGCAGGGATTCAGGTCATTGAGTCCAAGGTGTTCTGAGAAGCCCAGCTGGCCCACACTGAGTCAGAGATGTGGCCAACCAGCCCCTCAGAGAGACAATTCTGGAGGCTGACCAGAAATACCTAGAATAGTTCCGAGTGGTTATTTGAGTATTTATTCCTAAAATACATGTTTTATGACTCTACAGTTCCTCAGAGCCACACCGTATCTTAGAGGTGATCCACTCTGACCCAACATGTGAGCCAAGAGCTCCCTCAAGTGTGGTTTCAGCCAGGTGACTCCCGTGTTTCCTTGAATACTTCTGGTGACGGGGAGCTCACTACCTGTCTTAAGTCTGTTTTGTGTCGGTATAAAAAAAAATCTGATGCTGGGGTAATTAATAAAGAGAAGAGGTTTATTTAGTTCACGGTGCTGTAGGTTCAGAAACTCAAGAACACAGCCCTGGTTGCTGGCTTTCATGCTGTGTCACAACCTGGTGGAGATGGTGAAATGAAATGAAAGGAAATAATGAAATGTTTGTCATGTGACATGTGACACGGGTGAAGAGGGGAAAACTCCAGGGGGCATCCTGGCTTTGCAACAACCCAATCCCCAGGGGACTAATCCATTCCCATTAAAATAATGCACTCCCGTGTGAGCAAGAGCTCACTGCCCATCTCAAAACCAGTACTGAGCTATTCCTGAGGGATCCACCCCATGACCCATGACCCGAACACCTCTTAACACTGCCACATTGGGGATCACAACCCAAAGGGAGTTTAGTTCGGGACTAACACACTATACCCAAACCCCAGCACTTCCCCGTGTGCAGATTCTAAGAAAGTTGCTCTTTGAACTGAGTTCAAACCCGCTGCCACACAGTGTCCAGCCGCCGGCCAGAGTGCTGGTTACAGAGCCACAGAAAGCGAGTCTAACTCCTGCCACTATCACAGAACTTCAATCCTCTTTTCTGGGGTGACTTTGGATAAGTCGCTTTACCCCTTGGAGCCCCTATTCCCTCACATCTAAACTGGGCAGGACCTGGCTGAACACATGAAATGTTCGTGGGGGTCAGACGGTCGGGCTGGCCAAGCTTTCATCCATGGCATCTCACACGAGGCTCACGCCAGCTCTGGGAGGTGGAAATCAGTCGTTCTCATTTTGAAAATGAAGACCCTGAAGTTCAGAAAGGGGAAGCAGCTCAGCGGGGCAGGCAAGAGAGGGCTTCAAGTCTGAGCACATCTGAGCAACCTCACTGCCCTGCGGGACCTGGCCCTGGCCTCTCAGGAAAGTAGGGAACCAACCTGGGGGCAAAGAAACCCTCAGACCTCTCAAGTTCCCGCCTTGGGGATTCCAAAATGAGGCCCTGAAAGCTGAAAATAAATTAGGTCAATCCCCAAGCTCCCTTTGTTTAGAGAAATGAAATGTTTTATCAGCTTCTCCAACAGGAAATCTGATTTCCATCCTTGTTGCCACTTTATCATTTCCTCCCAGCTGTTATCGAGATCACAGCTACAGAGGTGGTTACATGTTTGTCACATTTAATAGCATTGTTCCCATTTTTCACAGATGGGGAGCTGGCTGATGCTCCTTGGAAATGCTGGGATGAAAATGTACCTGCTTGTGCAAGGTTGTGCCCAGGGCTGGGTGTTCACAAAGATGCCCAGACATCTGCCTTGGTGATGGTGGCATTGGATGGGGTCTTCCGGACTTGCAGGGACAGGGCAAGGACAGGCAGGAGCTGAGGCTGGACAGCAGGAGACGGGCCTGGGGAGTGGTGAGCCCTCCTCGGATTCACCTGGCTCGTGCTTCCATCTGTGTCATTCTTGCCACCCCACCGCTACTCTGTGAAAGCAGCAGCATCTCTTGCCCTTTTAAACCCTCCTCCATGCCGGACCCTCTACAGACCTCTACTCAGAGTCTCCACATACCCAGTGAACCCCAAATCTGATCCTTTATTTCCCTACTCAGGAGCCTTCAGCTCCTCCCCATCGTCATCAGGATAAATTCCAGACTCAATAACACATCTCCCCAGCGGCCACTCTGCTTGACTCCTGCCTCCTCTGAAGCCCTGTTCACAGCCTGACCCCTGATATCTAAGCTCCTGTCTCTGAAGGCTTACTTCTGATATCCATGCTAGTGGGGCTCCTCTAACCCCCATACCCAGCCCCTCTGCCTAAAGCCCTTTTTCCAACTCTCCAAGATGGCAGATCAAAGATGGTTGCAGACAGCCCCCAGGCAGGATTGCTCGAAGTCTGAGTAAAAGCAAGATCAGTCAGACTCCACGAAAAAAACAGAAAAAATGATCCGGGCATGGAGATGGGTGCCTGTAGTCCCAGCTAGTCAGGAGGCTGAGGCAGGAGGATCACTTGAGGTTGGGGTTAGAGGTTCACCAAGCTGTGATGAAGCTCAAACTGTACTCTGGGTGACAGAAGAGACATGAGACTGTCTCCACAAAAATAAAACACATATATGCATGCATGTTGTCACAGCTGTGGTGGAAAGGGAACACTTACACACCATTGATGGGAATGTAATTTAGTGCAACCTCTGTGGAGATGAGTGTGGAGACTTTCCAAAGAACTAAAAGTAGATCTACCATTTGCCCCTGCGATCCTACGTCTGGATATCAACCCAGAGGAAAAATATCATTATGTCAGGCCCTGATTCAGGCCCATTGTGTGTTTATCACAGTACAATTTAAAGTTGCAAAGATCAATGTAAGTTCCTGTCAACTGATGTACTGATTAAGAAAATATAATATATACGTACATTACATATACACATATGGTATATACACACACCATGAAGTACTAGTCAGCGATAAGAAAGAATGAAATAAGGATGTACTTTGGAGCAGCTTGATTAGAATTGGAGCCCATTTTCCTAAATGACGTAACTCAGAAAGAGAAAAATAAATGTCACACGCTCTCACATACAAGTTGGGGCTGAACTTTGGCTATACCAGGGCACACAGAGTGGTATAAAGGACACTGGAGGCATGCAAGGGGGGGGGAGAGTTTGAGAGCTGAAAAATTACCTATAGAATGCAATGCACCCTAATCTGGTGATGGGTGCAACCAATACCCAGACTGCACCACTATATGACATGTAGATAATGGAATTTAGCTTATACTCCCTAATCTCTTAAAATAAAAAATATAAATAAACTACTGAATTTTAGTAGCCGGTTATGCAATAACACATAACATGGACATTTTCCCCTCCCTTTTGCTAACTATTATGCACCTTTTTATTAAGATGTCACATATCTGGGCTCAGCGCCTGTGGCTCAAGTGGCTAAGGCACCAGCCACATACACCTAAGGTGGCGGGTTCAAATCCCCAGCCTGGGCCCACCAAACAACAATGATGGCTGCAACCAAAAAATGGCCAGGTGTTGTGGCGGACGCCTGTAGTCCCGGCTACTTGGGAGGCTGGGGCAGGAGACTCGCTTGAGTCCAGGAGTTGGAGGTTGCTGTGAGCGTGATGCCATGGCACTCTACCCAGGGGGATAGCTTGAGGCTCCATCTCAAAAAAAAAAAGATGTCACGTATCTGGAAAGCCTTACTAATGGGCACAAGTCCATTAAGGTGCCTGTCCTCTGTGTCCCCATAGCAATCCAGACCTTTCTTATCTGAGTGTGTCTGGTTACTCTCCCCGCCACCCCACAGGTCCCCAGAGGCCAGAAGCCCATGTTGTCTGTGTCACCATTGTAGAATGTCTCTACCCGGAGCACAGTGATTGCTCAGCACTTATCTCCCAAATGAGTGAGCAGATGAGCAAATAGATGACGTCACTTAAGACAACAGAAAGGGTCTCAATTAACGGTGAGAGCTAAGCCCAGGACAAGAATCAAGTTCCTAAAGTAGGGTTCACTAAATAGGGTTAAATAACTTACTGCCGAGACTGTGAAGGAAGGTTCATGTGCATGTCCATTTGGAGGAAGTCGGACACACAGTTATTCCAACAAAACCATGATGAGTTACCATGCAATCATCAAACATCATTCAACATCGTAATATGGGAAAATAGGTTCCTAACAATATTCTGGGATGGACAGTTGACATTTCCTCATCTCAGGCCCCCAACCCAGACACTTATCACCAACCTGAACACAAACCATGACTTATTTTCTCACTCTTTCCTTCATGGATTCATTTGCTCTAGAAGTATTTATCAATTGTCCCCGTGTACCTGAAGCTTTGCTGGTAGCTTGAGATATAAAGCCGAAAAGCACAAGGTCACAGCTTTGGCAGACAGATGGGGGACACCCAGCACGGGGGCAGTGCTGATTAGGGTAGACTGCTCCAGGCAGGTGCCTTGAGATGAGTTTTCAGGGAAGGGTAAGTGTTCCCCGGAGGAACTCAGGGTTGTGGGGGCAGAAGCTCCAGGGAGCTGCATCTTTTGCCTCTGAGTCACCAAGCATCATAATGTTCATGGCTGGTAATTATGAAGTTAAAAGCAACAGAGGATTGGGGCTCAGAAAAGGGAAACATCCTCAGTGGTGGTTCAGGAACAGAAAGGAGCAGAAGCAAATGCAGCCAAAGCCCACCTGGACCCAGGGTCTGCAGCCTGGGGGAAGACTGAGACCTGGTAAAGGAGGAAAAAGCAAAAAAGAAAACCTTCAGAAGCTGCAGGCAAGACCTGGAGTTAAGGCTTAATTAAGAATGCAGGCATTTTAGGTTCACACAAATAAGCAAACAGAATCCCCTTGGCTTCTCCCGATCATCGCCGAGTAATTGCTTTAAAGCTGTGGTTTGCTCTGCTTGGACGATCCTTAAATACATGTTGATAAGAGTAATGAAGAGATGTGGAGTGAGTGGAGGGCAGGCTGCTCCCTGACAGTCCAGCTCCTGGCTGGTCCTTGGCTGCGTGTGACCGGAGTAGGTCACTGGGCAGCTGCTGGGTCCTTCCCAGCCCAACCCAAACTACCCAAAGATATGGTTGAGGGGGTGATTAAATCTGATGGATCCTGAGTCTCTTCTGGTCCGGGGAGTGTGTGACCCAGTTTGTTGCAGTGGCACAAACTCTTACCTTGACTCAGACCCAGTGGAGTTCACATCTCACCTTCATCTTTGCTACCTGTATGCCCTTGGGCACAGCAACAGTGTGCTTTGATACCTTAAAATGAAAGTCTTTAATGTTACCCCATCATTCCATTAGAATCAGGGAAAACAAAGACCCATCTATGAGGGTCTTTGTTCATCATGCTGTCCACTGGACAGCAGCTGATGTCTGCTGCAGGGGACAGCTGAAACCCATGGCCAGGAATGGCTGAAGAAGACAGAATGGGATGCTTCGCAGAATGGCCAAGGGCTTGTCCTGGTGTCCTTGCTGCCTGGAACATTCTTCTTCCTCCTAATTCATTTGGTTAACTAACAATCCTTTCTGGTTCTTTAGACAACAGTATGGGAGGCTCTTCCTCTCGGATGCTGCCCATGGTAACACCCAATGCCACTGCAGTGTTGTAGGACACTTGTCGTTTTACATACCACTTGTAGACCACTAGGGAGAAAAGGATACTTGAAAATATACTTGACCCAGTTTTTTAATATCTTTGAAATTTTTATTCTAAAGTTATTTTAAAAGCTCTTTAAGACTTAATTGGCATAGATTTTATCACATGTCACTCTTGGACACATGTAAAAAGAAAAAAAAATGATAAATGAATTAAGTTGCTTGAAGTACCCCGAGCGTCTTTCATATTCAGAGTCACTGTTCAATTCAAAATCATCTGATAGATATGTTTCCAAACTATACCACCCCCTGTGTCATCAAGATTATTGGTGATGTAGCATTTCTTGAAAGAATCCTTAAGAGAACCAAAAGTCATGTTTTCTGGGTGATTCATCTGGCTTTGCAATTATGTAGTGCCAGCCAACTATTGATGTCTGCTTTTGGAATATTGCTAAATACTTCTGATTCACAACCTCTGACACCCTTTCTCTGCAATGATTTGATTTCTAGGGACAAAAAAAAAAAAATCCCCACTATTGTTTCTAGGATTTTCTTCCAAGTTGCTGACACTCATACTGTGAGTTTTGACATAGGTACATGCCAAACAGTGACAAGTACATCACAATGCCACACAGCCAACAGCAATTACCAGATGACATCAGTTACACAGCTCAGCCAAATTCTGAGATATTAATGAGTGAAAAGAAGTGCACATTTTGAAATTGACAAATTCTAGTACTTCGTGGGCTTGTTCTTGAAAAAGTCTCCAGTATAGTGTTTTGCACATGGAGGGAACTAAAGTCGAGCTTTTTTGTTTCCTACCCCTTTTTTTTCTTCCACCTGGGAATGTTGCCTCTGATTGTGAGTCTCCTGGCTATAAAATCTGTGGTTGATGATGTACAGGAAAGGAGGTTCTAGTATGTAGAATGAGCATCTGATAGGGAAAAGCTAGAGGAATTGTGAAGCATAGGCTTTCTTCATGTACATCTCCAGTGACCAAATAATTTTATCACCCAACCAGGACACTTTTGACAGTGAATGAGATCTCTCAGTATGGTAACTGGGACTGCAGGCGTGAACCAGGGCCAACTGAGGTGAGCCAACCTGCACAGCTACCCACCAAATCCCATCTTCCATCCAGCAACTGGAGCTGAAATCACATGCAAATTTCTCTATGCTTGGACTAGGAGCTCCTCTTTCCCAAACCAAGAAGGCCCTAAGATAATTGATGGGCGTGTGGGTACTCTTAGCTCCCAGCCCCAAATTGGTCAAAATCCGACACCGCTATATTGCAAGGAGACATTCCCCTTCTCGGCTGTTATTTATGGTGCAGAGAAGAGGAACCACATTGATGATGGATCTGCTTTTATCAGATAAAAATGGGAGGACCAGTGAAAGATCATGGTGAGATATTGTGCAGAATTTCAGCAGGACACTTTAAAAACGTATATTAGAGAAAATAAATTTTTCACTGGCTAAAACGTATCCATTTACAGTTGGAGCATCCATATATTTATGAGTGTTTTAGCCCTTAAAATAGTAACCCAGGACAGAATAACAAACAGTGTCTTAATAACCCTAATTTATCAGACTCAGCAGTTATAAAATAAAGAAATAGGCATGCAAGAAATACAGAAAGAGAGAGATGAAAGCCGGAATCCGAAACACTGGAAATGGTACTGCTCAAAAGTTTATGCCAAGTCCATCTTCTTAAGAGAAGAGTATAAATGTCTTAACACAATAACTAAGAAAATGCCGTGAAGGCTATGTTGACCAGTTTGATGAAAGCATTTCAAATTGTATACAAAACCAGCACATTGTAGCCCATGATTTCATTAATGGGGTACAATGATTTAATTAAAATAAAGAGAGAGAGAGAGAGAGAAGGGATCATTATGGAGAGCACTTAGCCCAGTGAAAGCCACCAGTGGCTTTAAAAGCACCTTATATTGGCCCGTGAATGGATGATGAAAGGTGAAGGTGATTAAAGCCACTTAACCCTTGTGATGGGTCATTTTATTGAGTTGAAAGTTATTCTGGCTGCGCCTATAGCTCAGTGGGTAGGGTGCCGGCCACGTATAACCAGGCTGGCAGGTTTGAACCTTGCCTGGGTCAACTAAACACCAATGACAAATGCTACAAAAAATAGCCAGGTGTTTTGGCGGGTGCCTGTAGTTCCAGCTACTTGGGAGACTGAGGCAAGAGAATTGCCTAAGCCCAAGAGTTTGAGGTTGCTCTGAGCTGTGACACCACAGAACTCTACCAGGAAAGAAAAGAAAAGAAAGTTATTCTGGTGGTTTCCGGATGGATTACCATCTAAATCAGTAAACTGAGTAAAGAAGACTATCCCCCTCACCATAGGTGAGATTGATCCAGTTTTTGGAAGAACTGAATAGAATAACAGGCTGAGTAAGGGAGAATTTGCCATCTCTGCCTATCTTCCAGCTGGGATACTGCACATCTCCTACCTTTAGACTCAGACTCACACCCGAGTTCTCCCACCTGTCAGCTCTCCTGAGTGTCCAACTCGCTGACAACAGATCTCAGGCCTTTCAGTCTACATGATCATGTGAGCCAAATTCCTTACAATAAACCTTTATTTAGGCACTATCTCTTCCTGTGAAATAGAGAGAGATCTAGAGAGAGATCTAATTAGATAGATAAATATCTGGATGCTAAGACCTGTTCTAGAAAACCAGAATTTTGTGCACAAATTTTCTAAAATTATTCTGGAATTTCTAGAATTGGCTCTCTAATCTTATTAATTTTTAAGATCCAAGTGCCTCTGTTTCCAATAGTAAAGATTGCACTGATAGTCCATGGCATGATCTGGCAATAGAGATACACAAAATATCTCTACTAGTACAGCCCAGGAACCCCATCTCCCTTTTATGAATGAAGGCTTTTGCCTTCACTTTTATGAATGTATTTATTTGAGGATTTCAAATCCCAGTCTCCTAACTGCTTAACTCATTTGCCTGTCTCTTCCCTTGTCTGAAGTTTTCTGTGATCAGAAACTGATTTATATCTGTAACACTAATCTGATTGTGTGTCACTATGGGACATCAAGATGACAATGGAAAGAACACAGAAGGTTAGAGGCAGAAAGACCTGATTTCAAATCTCTTTGCTGACACTTTTTCACTGTGTGGCCTGTGACAGCTTACTGGACTTCTCTGAGTCTTGGTTTACCTCTCCACGAAATGGGGTTACTCACAAAGCTGCCAGCCCCACTCATAAATTTCATTCAACATTAGAAATTTCTTCTTAACACTTGGCTAAAATCATCCTTCTTATGAGCTCCTACATCAATTAAAAACATGGCTCACAGTATTAAATTCATGGTTTTAATCTAGGGAAAAACCTTATTTGCAACATGAGTATCAGTTTCTTTAATGTATAAATGTTTCTCACAAATTAAGAAAAGGATAGCCCAATTAAAATAAGAAAAGTATCGATAATAATAGGCAAAGGACATGAGCAAGAAATTGACAAGAAAAGAAACAAAAGTGACCAAGAAAAATAAATATTTAAAAATAAAAATTAAGGCTTGGTGCAGTGGCTCATGCCTGTAATCCTAGCACTCTGAGAGACCAGGGCAGTGGAATGCTTAGGGATTCAAGACCAGCCTCAAAATGGAGTATGACCCCATTTCTACTAGAAATAGAAAAACTACCCAGGTGTTGTGGTGGGTACCTGTAGTTCCAGCTACTCAGAAGGCTGAGGCAAGAGAATCACTTTAAGCCCAAGAGCTTGAGGGTTTCTGTGAGCTATGGTGCCATGGCACTCTACCCAGGATGACAAAGTGAGATTATCTTAAAAATTAAAAAAATACAAAATAGATACATAAAATAAAATAAAAAACAAAAATTACCCAAGCTGGTAAGCAAAAAAACAGGAATTAAAACAACATATGTGAAATTTTAGAAGGTCAATGTGTAATTGTTCACAGAGGGGGCTTTAAAATTGGTAAAACTTTTATAGATAGCAGTTTTAGAATTATCTATCAAGTAGTACTTCAATATATTAAAACCCTTTGATTCTGAAATTTCACTCAAGAAATTTATCTCAAGGATGATGTTTTTAAAAGTACACACAGATTTCTGTATAATGATGTTTATCACATTATTTAAATTTCAGAAAATGTGAAAACATTCTAAATGTCCAACAATGAAAGATGAGTGATGTAAGGAAAAATAAAATGCAATTCCTCAAAGACATTTAAAATTGTGCTTTGAAGGAAATTTAGTAATAAGAACATGTGCCCAAAATAATTCCTAGAAGTAAATACACCGTGGTTATCTCTGGGTGGTAGAATTATGGGTGATTGCTCCCTTTTCTTTGAGTTTTTCTGTACTTTTCATTTTAAAGGAAGAAAGGAGGAAAGAACAGAAGGAAAAGGAGGAAAGGAAGAGCAGACACTGGCAAAAGAAAGCTTTGTTTCTGTCATGCTCTCTAATGGATGCCAGTCCAACTGTGAGAACAAGTCCAAGCTTGTGAGTTGAGTTGCTGTGATGATCGGAAGAGATACCAAGTGAGAAAGCACTCATAAATCCTCGAAGTGTCTGTGATTCCTGGATAGCGCAATCATCGCCTTTGTTAGTGTGATCATTCTCTTGTGCTCTATTATCCTTCGCTGGAGAGATGCTTGTCGGGCTATGAAGTGTACTCAGTCTTTCCACACACACAAAGCAAAGTACATGTAGCTGCCTGGACCTATTTCAGCAGACATGGCATCAAGAGAAAACCAATCAGACACCGAAGACCTCTGTGGCCATGTGGCAGGAGCACACGAGGCTCCTAGAGAACTCACTTGGTGCTGGAAGACCTAGGCTGGAGTCCGACTTGCCTGTGGTAAGCTGTGTAACCTCAGACAACTCACCCCATCCTCCTGAGTCTCATTCACTCATCTATGAAATGCCTGGGACATCTGATGTCCACTGACCCACACACAAGTGGACCCAGCATTGGGGGAGCTCTGTGATCTTGAACATGGTGCATAAAATATAAACGCTGCACAATGAACAGAGTTCCTTTTGAGGTCAAAAAGCAGTTCACCACAGGCTCTGTGAGCAACGTTTTTCAGAATTGCTGGATTTTAAACAATAACTATTATTGTCATATATTATTATTAACTCAGTAAGACTTGGCAAAGATTTTAATATGTGCATTCTCAAGAGAAGGTGAAATTTCCAAACACCTTTTACCATGCTACCCTGTTTTTATGAAGTATCAAGTTTATGTTCTTTGGCACAAAACTGGCAAATGTTGATCTGAGACAAAATTGATGCAAAGACGGGATGTGTGGGTGCTATCCTCACTTCTCTGCCCATGTTCCTGGGCCCTTTTGTGCTGAATTGATATGTAGTATCTCATTCCTTTGAAAACTGTTCCCCAGTTTCACATGTTAATGCCACAAGACCTTATCTATCACCTTCATAGTGATGATTTGTTTCAAACTAATCCAGACATTTCTTCTTCCATTCATTCATCCATCAATCTGTCTATTCACATATTTATTCCCATTTGCCAGACTGAAAAGGTGAGGATCAGGATTATGGAGTGCTTTGCTTCAGGTTGGGTAGAGCTTAGATGCCAACCTAGATAGGTCTGCTGTCTCTTCATTGCCTCACACTCCCTATTTCCCTCCAACTGCCTCTAGGCCCCATATCCCGGAGAGCTAGGAAGTCAAGTACAAAAGTAGGAGAGGAGAAGGAAGCCACCTCAAGTCAACAACATTCAAGAGAAGAGCACCCCAAGTCCTGGAGTAGTAGAGAGAAGTGTGACGAGGGGAGGGGATATTGGAGCCTTATGTACCACCCTGTGGATGAGAGCTGAGCCTGGGAGATGCTACTTGTTACTCTAGTACACCAAGATAATCACTAGACAATCAGACCTTGAAGCCAAAAAGATTTGAATTTATATCTGAGATCCGAAACTTACTGGGCACATGCCTCACTGGGCCTCAGTTTTCTTCTCAAGAAAATGTGATAAAAATATTTGTTTTTTTCAGAATGCTATGGCCATTCATTGAGCTGATGTGTTTTTTATAGGCCTTAATGATGCTTCTGATCAAATATTCAGTAAATGGTACCTTGACACATTTTATCCCCAAGCTGGTATGTTATGGAGAAATACCCATTCCCAATCATGGTATCACCATGCTCTGAGTGGTCTCCATACACCAAGGGTAGTTTATGGAGAAGAGAAGTGAAAAGAAGGGAAGGGAAAGAGAAGGATAAAGGAAGGGGAGGGGAGAGGAGAGGAGAGGAGAGGAGAGGAGAGGAGAGGAGAGGAGAGGAGAGAAGAGAAGAGAAGAGAAGAGAAGAGAAGAGAAGAGAAGAGAAGAGAAGAGAAGAGAAGAGAAGAGGAGAGGAAAAGATTCTTCCCTTGGAGGAGACCCAAGCCTACTTGACCTCATTCATACTTCTACTTCCCTTGGTGGGGCTCAGTACATAAAGAGGCTTCTTTACACATAATATAAAATCAGCTGAAATTTCAAGGCTTGTCCATGTGTGATGAAGACTATGAGAGAGAAGCTTCACCAACTCTATGGAAAAAACAATCCAATCAAAGAGATTTTGCTACTCATGCTAACTACAAAAGCAGCAGAAACAACCATCCTGATGAACTTCAGGTTATACGCTTCCTAAGGTTATCTTTTCTCAGATCTGGTTTTTGCTTGTTAATCCATACCGAATGGGCAGCCCTTCTGAGGCAGCCCTGAAAGATGCTGCATATGTGTTCCTTTTATCCCTCTGTATTCATTAAAGAAAAAAAGGACAAGAAAGTGTTCCTTGTTAAAGATTGTCCTACCCGGCAAAGGGCACTGGATACAAGGATTGCGTTTTAGTGGAGGACACAGAGAGCAGGAAACCTTGACTAATTACTTTGCTAATTACTTGGAAGCATCTTCCATTTGAAAATATAATTATGTCAGAAGAAGGTGAAATATCTCAATTAGTTTGGAAAAATAAAGACAAGCCCCCTCCTCACTACTTTTCTACTTTCTATTACTCAGGTTGTATTTTTAAATTATCTCTCAAATCACTGATCATTTACCAAAAAAAATGAGGCCGTGAGTTTTTTTTTTTCTCTCTCTCAAGCCATAACAGGTCATACAATGTCTATTTTCCCTCCAACACTAGGATTTTGGTTAATAAATTAGGTTTTAAAAGAAAATAGACCTTTAAAGTATCTGCTCTCCCACTCTGTCATCCTTGGTTAAGGTTCAATTGTCAGAAGATGTGACCTCCAGCAGCATGCTTAAGCATGTTCCAGAAGGATCAGAAATGTGAAGGCAAATAATATTTTTTTTTCTTGTTGCTAGGGACTGAACACCAGGTTTGGAGAAGACATCAGTTCTGAAGTACTAAAGATGAATCCCAAGTAGATGCAAAATGAATGCAAAAGCTAATATGTTGGAAAAGTAAGTAGAAAGAGGTAGAGCAGAATGAACAATGTTAATGGAATCCTCCCTCCAAGCAGCTCAGAAAGCCGGTGGGGAAACAGCCTTGAGTCTCTCTCCCTCATACTCCTGAAACCATGGCTTTTTAAAGGGTAAAAAAACTGTTTGGATGAGCAGCTTAATATTCAATGGATGGTCCATAGACCAGCCCCATCAGCATCACCTGGAAGCTTGTCAGAACTGCAGAATCTCAGGTCTCTCCCCAGACCTTCTGCATTTTAGAAAGATCCCTCCCTCTCCACCAGCTAATTTATGGACATATTAAAGTTTGAGAAGCCCTGAAATATCTTATCCTTCTTACACTTCCTCTGTCCCTTTCTCTAAAGATAGTTTTCAATTGACATGGGGGAACCACTGGTAGCTTCACATTCAGCTCCAAAATACTCCCCAAAATTCTTCTCATCTTAACTGTCACCAAAGAAAACACAGTCCCCCTGATGCTTGCTTTCATCCATCTCTGGAAAGACCCTGACAGGCCAAGTCACTGGCAGACATGGCAAATATGTGCCATCTCTGATTGATGGGTGCTACCCACCTGAAATCTTGTTTGAATAAAACATCATTAGGTAGCATCAAGCCCAGCAAGAAACAGGTCTGTGATCAATTAGTGATGTCTGCACTAGGTGCAGGCTGGGAATCACAGGTGTGCCCACTTATATCTTAATAAGTTTATATCTTAAATAACTTACAAGCAAGGGCTAGTGAATGAAATCCCTGAAAGTCAACTGACCTGGGCTCCAAGACACCATTTTCAATTTCAGACTTCATTTTCTCCATCTTGAAAATGAAGGTGTTAAACTTGAACCACAAAAGGCCCTTCTTGCCTCAATGTTCTTTGATCCTACTGACCTATGATCATGTGTGTATATGGTCATGTCATATGTGTGTGTTCTCAAGAGAATAGATTTTGCTCTTATGTCACAAAAAAACAGAGACTTCCTCTTAAATAATAGTCTGGTTGTACTTGTGGAGCTATGGAAGAGGAGAGGGAATGTTGAAGGATACAGGAGGAGAAGCGGCCAAGCCTGCTGGCCTGAGGCTGGGCTCCAGCCCACCACTTCTGCCAGGCATCTGTTTCCAATGAAACTAAGGAAATGCCTGACCCCACTCCTGCATTCTCTCCTTGCTGCCCTGCTTTCGCCTCCACTCTAGCCTCTTCCTTATATGGGTTCTGAGCCAACCCCCAAATCCCCACAGGCTCTCAGGAGCCAGGAAGCAGGACAGGGCCTGGCTCCCTGACTCCTCTAATGATGGCCAGCTGCCAGCTTTGATTCTCTGAGGCCATCTAAATGTGCCTAAGAGGAAACTAATGCCGTTGCGGGATTTTTGAAGTCTGCCAGAGGTGAGCCAAGGTTCTAAACTTGGCTGTGTGATGGGAGGAGGGTTCTGAACTGAGCCAGGTTTCAGTGGTGTGGCTTTCCCACAGGTACCCAGAAAATGGATGTTACCACTCAAAATTGCAAAGAAGGTGGAAATATAACTAGAAAGTCATACATAAGCTGGGTGCAGTGGCTCACGCCTATAATCTTAGCACTCTGGGAGGCCGAGGAGGGTGGATTGCCTGAGCTCAGGAGTTTGAGACCAGCCTGAGCAAGACCCCATCTCTAAATATAGCTGGGTGTTGCCAAGCTACTTGGGTGGCTGAGGCAAGAGGATTACTTGACCCCAAGAGTTTGAGGTTGCTGTGAGCTGTGGCTCCATGGCACTGTACAAGGGCAATAAAGTGAGATTCTGTCTCAAAAAAAAAAAAAAAGTCATACATGAAAGGTAGTTGGTCTCTAGGAGAGAAATTCACCCCTGCCAGAGGCATTTAGCAATATCTAGAAATATATTTGATTTTAACAAATTGAGAGGGTGCTGCTAACAGCATCTAGTGGGTAGAGGCCAGGGATACTGATAAAAGTGCTAGAATGTACAAAGAACCTCTCCACAACAAAATTTATCCAGCCCAAAATGTTAATAAATTACAAAATCCTGGTGTAAGAGAACTTTGGTTTACCAAGACTTTCCTCCTAGTTTATAGACAGACTTCAGACCAGATGGATACTGACTTTCTTCAGGTGGAACAGCATACAGGTAGTATGGCTATAACAAGTACTATGGCCCTGACCTCAACCTAGCTGTATGCTTAGGGAAAGTGGGAAGGAAAGAAGAGCCTGGCTCTGAGGATAGGCCCTGCTCAAGCTGGAAGAAGGATGGAGAGAAAGAATGAAATAAGGGAAGGGAGAGCTTTAAGCTACAGTCACCACACCAACTCTCAAAATGTGAGTATGTCTCAGTGATATTCCTGGGATCATTCAGTTTGGTGACTCCTTCTTCCTCATTGGTAATAAAAATGGCAGTGGGGAAAGGGGACAAGCATGGCAGAAAGACACTGAGGAGATGCCTTCCAACCTATACTTGCTATTTGCCGCAAATAAATACAAACAACATGTCAATTTTTAGAGTGATTTGCAGAAGAACTCCCTAATTTGTTCCTTTAAAAAGTGACTCCTGGGTCACTGTTTTTAGGTGAATCTGGGTGTATTACTAGGGGGTCTCAAGAAGGAAGTGCATTATCACTCCAAGCTTCTAACACAGGACCTCCACTATGATTCACATAAGTAGAGATCATATTCATGATCCTGATTCAGAAAAGAAGTATTGAAGTCTGAAAGCTAGGTCATAGCAACTTCTCTGTGGTCTTGCTTCAATGTTATCTTGTTGACTCACCTATTGGGAATAACAGTACCTCCAAAACAGATGAAGCAGGTGGAAGCATTGCCATGAGCCTCCATTTAGTTAAAATTTTTCCATGGTCTGTCTGTCCAACACAACCACCTATCCCATGCCATCCAAGAAGATCCTTTTATCACAACCATTCTCAGCTTTACATACACAGATGCACTTGAAATGTCCGTTCCTAATAGTCCCAAATGATGTCAAAATCAAGGCTCACTTTGATGGACTTTCTAAAGCTTGTATCCTCAAAATTTCTCACACAGTTCTGCCAACCATTCCTCACCTCATCTAGAAGTCAGTTCCATTTTTAAATATATATGTATATGTTTATTAAATATGTATATCAAAATATATGTGTGTGTGTGCATATATATGTATCAGAATAATTAAAAGCAATTTTAATTCCACCTATACTGCAGAATATATACACAAAACAAAAGTCACTTGAAATATCCCAACCAAGAAATGACCAGTGGTAGTGTACTATATATCTTTCCATATTTTTTCAATTATGTGTGCACATGCCTCTATATATGACACTATCTTGCATACGCAAAAACACATAATAAAGTGAGTCGCATTGTGTATAGCATTTTATCACTTGTTATTTTATCAAGCTATGTATTACATGATTCTCTACTTGTCATTAAGTTCTTTTATGTATCATGGTTCCATGACATCTCATCATATCAACTTATTACAATTCATGCCTTATAAGTAGAAGATATTTTCTCCTTTTAATATTATATGTAACACTTTTATAAATACCTTTACAAAACACTTTTGAGTGACTTTATAATTCACTAGGGTGACTTCCTTAAAGAGAAACTGCGATGACAAAGTTCAAGTAACACTTTTATGACTTTTGAGACATCTTCAAATTGAAAGGTCAAAACTTTAAAAATACTGAGTGACTATTTCAGAATACAACTATATAAGCATCCATATTGGAAAAATAAGTGGAATGACCCTTTTTGCTAATAATTTGGGAAATTAAGGTTGAATTCTAATAATAAATGCTTATAACTCACTCCTTATTGATTCTATGCCTGCAATTCAGTAAGTGACCACTAGCAGCCACTCTCTGACTTTGGAGGATGAAGGCAAGACTAAACAATAGTCACAAAAGTATCAAATACTATAAGATCTACTAATATTATAGTACTTATTGTGCCATTGTGCTAAATATATGTTCACAATTCTGTTTCTCTTATCAAATTTGAGATCCTCAAGGGAAAGGTGTCACATATCTTCAATCTCAAAAACCTCAAGATAAAAACAAAGTGTCTGCCACAGAATATACATTTATTCTATGGGTTGGTGAGTCAACATTGAAACAAAAGCTGCAATAAAATTTACAAAACGAGGGTATTACTAAAGGTGAAATTTTGCTGAATAAAATAGAAGGCACATTTCCAGTGTGGATGCTAGTGTCAGTCTAGGAATAAGTAGACTTTGTAATTTACCCAGGGAGAGGAATATATTTAAATGAAGATATTTCTTAGAATAAAATAATTTAAAATAAAAACAAATTAAGTATAAAGAAGGTGGTTAGTGGTAACTTAGGGTAACCAGCCAAACGATGACATTTCTTTCCTGGTTTCCAGAGCATATTTCTGGGAACAGATTAGCCTGCAAATGGAAATAAAAGTGTGTTTCATTCCAGGTCCTAGAAAACAGACGGTGAGAGGCAAGTTGGTTCATTTCAAAAACAGAGGGTCTGAGTTTGAACTGCTTGATGGTGAACAAACCAACCTATTCTGTGATGTCTGGCTAAGACTTCTGTCTACACTGACTGCCAAGGACATTTGATGCGTGATATTTTACTTGCTGGGTGAAAGCTCAGATGGGGCCTGAAAAATCCATCTGTACTCTCCTAGCTTTTCCCAGAGAAACAAGGTTATTGACATTTATTCAGGTTTTAATATCATGGATCAGGCTCGGGGAGGGTAAGGACTCATCAAGTCAGTGGGATGCATCTCATGGATGGGCTCTCAGAACAATAGAGGGGCTGGCAAATTTTGGCCAGGACACAAATATACATTATAATAATTCTCTTTATGGTGGAGAAAGTGAGCCTCACAGAAGGAAAATGACTCAGCCAAGATTACACAGCTTTTTAGAAACTTGAGTGGGGAGGGGGGGCAAAAATAATTGACATGCAGGTTTTCATGTCTAACTGAGTATCATTCTCTATAGGCTGAGTGGCATGCTAGAAGGGCCCTTAAAAGACCAATGATATTTGAGACCTGGCAAACATTATCCCAAATGCATGTTATAATGCTAAGTTTAAGGAAACAAGGAATTGCAATAAATTAATTAATCCATCTAATTTTGATTAAGGATATCTCTAAAACTTCTTTCTCTCTCTCTCTCTTTTTTTAACCCTGTAGCAACACCCTTACTTAGGATTTCAAATCTTTTATGTGTTTAAGTTCAATAGGCTGCTGTCTTAGGCAGGGGCTGAGTAGAATAGAATAGAATAGAATAATAGAAACCACTTCAAGTACTTAAACAGGAGGAACTGAATACAAGAATTTGAGTTACAACAATGTTAAAGTAGCTGAGAATCCAAATAAGTAAGATTATATAGAGATTTATAACATCAGGAAGCTATCAACTTCCTTAGATTTCAGGGTAAGAGGGATAAGATAGCATTACTAGAGTCCAAGACCTGGTAGAAGCTGAAACTGTGTCAGATCAAGAGGAGTGAGAGAAATGAGAGAGAGGGACATACAGATTGACTCTAGCTTTTCTCTGAAGCTATGGAGCAAAGATCATAGGAAAGGGCAAAGGGGTGGGTCTAAATGCCTACAGATCCAAACTTGATTTACTCTTAAGTTTTTTCATTGTTTCTGCTTCTCCCTTACATGACCCTCCAACACAATACTGCCTGAGCGATCGAACACACAAATCTGATATTGTCATCCCTATGCTTTAAATTCTTCTGTGGGTCCTATCACTCCCCTCCAGCCCAGAATACAAGGTTCATCTCTATCTGGGTGAATTTAAGTCAGACCAAAGCTCCTACTGAGTTTTTCCTCTGAAAAGCTCAATCTTCAGGAAGGAAGTGGCATGCTGTGAGCTGCACCAGCCTGACAGGTGATAATGAAGGGTGTGAGTGGAGGCCTCCAGTCCCAGCTGGAAGAAGATGATCATGGCAGAGTGGGAAGCATGTACAAGGTGGGCTCAGAGAACATGAGAGCTCAACTACAAACCCAGGTTCTCTGCTTCCAAAGCCCTTGAAAGAGAGGATGGATGTGTTGAGTCTTAGAAAGAGGAAATTCTTTCTTCTTTCTCGAATCTTCTATGGGAATATATCAAGCACCTTCCATGTTCCTGGCATGAACAAAGGCTCTGTGAGGGCAAAGCTATCAGTGCAACCAAGGCCAAAGGACTTGAGAACCAAACCTAAGAGCCAGGATTTCATCTGGGGGCAGGTAATGCAAACCCATCTGGGCTAGTGAAAACTTACTCCCACCCCTTGTGAAGCAAGACCTGGAGAAAGAAAGGGGCCTCCAGTGAAGCTGAGCACTGCCCCCACCTAGCCCAATGGAGCAAGGCTGGAGCTGGCTCCAGCTCATGCTGTATCCTCACCCTTGCACCAAGAGCTCTGCCTCATGCTCTTCAGAGGCAGAAAAGTCAATAAACTCATTTTCTCACAGAAAGAATATGTCCTTTGGAAGGCCCTGGGGAGTTTTCCTGGAAAGTTTAATTTCTACTGAAGGATCCTGAGTAGGAGGAAGGGAGCATGAGGGAGAAGTGAAGGAACTGACATCTGTTTGTCAAACTCTTCCCTTGCAGCAGAACTTCCAGGAACATAACCTCATCCAGTGTCTGCAAACAGCCTCTGAGATAGAGGGGCAATGAGGACACGGGTAGGAATCAGAGGAGTCAGGGAAGTCCTCTAATATCTAATACTTGAATCAGTCAACAAATCATCATTTCTAAACTCTGGGTGTTGGGTGTTGAGCCGGGGCTGGGGCCCAGCATGGACATGACATTGTCCCTTCTTCAAGGATCTTACGGTCTTGTATTGGAAGGAGACATGTTGATAAGCCCTTAAAGCCCTTTTCCAGTGTGTTAACATCCATTCACAGTTCTGCCTGATCCCTGCCAGAACTAGGAGACTTGGTCTCTCCCAGAATTTACCAAACATCCTTAAACAAATGACAAATAATGGGATTTTTTTCCCCCCATTTACATTATGCTTTGAAAATCTGAATGCATCTTACAATTGATGCAGAAATTTAATGTAAAGTTTCTTCCTCCTTAAACAAACAAAACAAAACAAAAACTCAGTGTTGTTCAATCAATGGTATAGATCGATACAATCTTAAATCTGAGTAAGCAATGAAATTATTCATAATTGAGATATTAACGCCTCTCAATTGGGAAGTAATATATAGTGTTTGGGGGAGGGGAGGGGGAGTGAAACTGATAGCCCCTCTCAGATGATGCAGAGACACATGACTGAGTCATAATTGCTGTCTTTGCCACATGCTCACTGTCCCTTGTGAGTCCGTTAACATCACCATGAAAACCAAGCAAAAAAAGGAAATCTCTTTATTGTTAATATAAACACACAACAATCCCTTTATACTCTTGAAGGAAGGATGGTAGGGATCAGTCTAGACTGGAGTCTCTGATCAGTGGCTCAGTGAAGACAGGAATGTGAATCCATGTGAAGGGCTGTGCTTCCCTCAGCAAGGGAACAACACGGATCATCACAAAATGCCCTGTCTTCTCATTTGTTAAGTCATAATCATACCTGAAAACGTATCAACTTCTTTGTTTGTTGAACCAACAGTCAATTCCATGTAACTCACGCAAATTCTCTAAATCTCCTTTAGTCTAAAGATTGAGAACAGTATGTAGGTTTAAAAAGGATGCAGCATTTGTTCCAATTCCCCTCTGAAGTGGTTCTAAATTAAGTGCAGCGGAAGGAAATTGAGATGAAATGCATCTTGCATACATTTGCAGGTTACCTATGAAGCCAGATGCGTGTTTGGGGATGAGGTGTCTGTAGAAACACAGTGGGGTCATCAGAAAGGGAAATCTCCTGGGCCAAGAGCAGGAGAGATATGAGCTGGGCAGATGCCTGGCAGGTTTTCCTCCCTCCCTCTGAAATGGGACAAGAAAAAATGTGACTCAGAAAAAAATTCTCAGCTTTGGGAGTCTCTGGGGGATGTTTGTTTTGATGAGATTTCAGGCCTGATTTTCAAGAATAAGGAGGTGCCAACTGTTTGTAAAAGCTCCTAAAACAGCATGATCTCTGGCCCTTAGGAGATTTATCTTTTATTTGTGCAGAGTATTTTTAAAAGCCTGTTACTGAGACAAAGAAGTGACTGAGAGGTTCCATGTAAAAGGCAACAAAATGCCTTTTAGAACCTCCATCTAAGGAAAATGTGTGCATAAAAGTACAAAACAAGTTAGCTGAAGAATGGGTGGAAGGTCTTAGTCACTCATTAAACACAAATTTAACTGAGCACTCACAGTCATGGGGGAGGTGGCTCTGAGCACAAACGTTGCTATCAAGGAAAGGAATAGCCTGGAGAAGGAAACTGACTTGTAAAAATATAAATTTCAGTTTTAAGTGACATATGGTAGGATAAAGGAACCAGGATACAGAGGGAGGAGCAATAACTACCTTCCTGATGGAATCCCTGAAGTCTTCCCCAAGGTGGTAACTAGAGTTTAGTCTAGAAAAAGGACATCCTTTTGGCCTAGCATCCATATGAGAGTTTTAGTTTTCTATTGCTATATAAAAGATTACCATGAAATTTAGTGGCACCAAATAAAAATAAAGATTTATTATCCCACGTTGTTTCTGTGGGTTAGGAATTCAGGTGCAGAGTTGCTAATCCGTTCTGGTTGAGGGACTCTCACAAATCTACATTCAAGGTAGGGCTTGGGCTATATAGTTCTCTAGAGGGCTTGACTGGGACAGAAAGATCTGCTTCCAAGGTGGCTCACTCACACAGCTGGCAAGTTGCTCTGGTGGCTGGTGGAAGTCCCGGTACTGGCCCACGTGGAACTGTCCATAGTGCTGCTTGAGTATGCTTACAACATGGCAGCCACCTCCCCCAAGTGATTCAAGAAAGGGCTTGAGCAGAAACTATGGTGTCTTTGGGGACTTTTAGCCTCTTCAAAAGTCATTCTGAATAATACCCATACTATCCTGTTGTCTAGACAGGTCAGGCCTGTTCAGTGGGGGTGGGAACCTGCACAAAGGTAGAGTGTGAGATGTTAAGAGTCACTGAGAACCATCTTAGGGAGTAGTTACCACAAGTAACTTGGCACCTAATATGGTAACATTATTACTATATACGGTCTTTAGTGATGAGGTAGTAGGAATAAGGCAGGTTCAAGGGTTAGTTAGCATCAGACTTAAGAATCACATAGTCAAACCTTGGCCGGACCTTTTACTGTCTTAGATCACCCTCCTGTGGACTGATATGTGAGAAAGAAGGAAATGTCTATTGTATTTAAGCCATTGTATTTGAGGAGCTCTTTGTTTTAGGACAGATTGTACTCTACTAGTAGGTTAAAAAATTCAAACTTAGTAAATCTACTTTTTCTCATCTATAAAATACAGATACAAACACCAACCTCAGGGTTCTTGTAAAGATGCATACAAGTGTCTGTCCACAAGGGCTCACAACTATTATCCCAGCACCCTGGAAGGCCAATGCAAGTGGATCACTTGAGCTCAGGAATTTGAGACCAGTCTGAGCAAGAGCAAGATCCCATTTGTACTTAAAAAAACTAATAAATAAATAGCAGGACATTGTGCTGGTACAACCTGTAGGCCCAGCTACTCAGGATCCTGAGGCAAGAGTATTACTTGAGCCCAAGAGTTCAAGGTTGCTGTGAGCTATGATGATGCCACAACACTCTACCCAGGGTGATAGAGTAAGACTCTGTCTCAAAATAAAGAAAAAAAGTATCTGTCCAGTGTCTGACCCAGGGTTCACATATTCATCCTTGTCACTCTTGGCTTGCTTTGAATTTATGGTCAATGTCAACACACTGTATGAAACAGAAACATGAATTGAATTTAGCAAATATGTGTGTCCATCCACCAGCAGTGCGGAATTTAAAACAATTTTGTTTTGCAGATCCCTTTAATGGGAACTTGTGGGATAAGAAGACAGTGTTTTCACAGAAAGATCATTCAGTGAACTGGTTTTTGGCCAGAATTTGCCATGGATATCTTTTCCTCCCTGGTCCTCAGTTTTCAACTCTGGAAAATGAAAGAGAAAGAAAAGAATAAAGAAGGAAAGAAGAAGGGAAAGAGGAAAGAAAGGAATAGAAAAGAAGGGAGGAAGGAGAGGAGAGAAAAGAGGAGAGGAGAGGAGAGGGAAGGGGAGGGGAGGGGAGGGGAGGAGAGGAGAGGAGAGGAGAGGCAAAATCAGTGTTTTCCAATTCCTAAGGGCTCCAGAAAGCAACCACAATAGTTGCCGAATTACATATTCAGCTCTCCACAACATTTTGCTGAGCAAAGTGCTTTACTGCTTCAGAAAAGTTTGCAAACCACGAGATGATCAAGATGATCTACAAGGCACCCTCTGGCTCCATGAATGTTTCCTAACTCTGTTAGTTGCAGACACTTCACCTCCAGCAATAACTCCTGCTTCAAATCAAAGAATCCTCCAACTCATTATACTTAAGGGCCCACTGTTTGTCTCAAATGAATTAACAAAAACAGTGATCTTTGACTCACGTTGGTGGAGACTTTCTTAGCCCAGCTGACTCTATGCAACTCAGCTGGTCTGAGCCATGCCATCTAGTGAAGAAATCAGGCAATGACGCATTCTACACCTCATGCATGTTCCAAGAAGAGCCAAAAATCTTTCTGGATACAATGGCATTTAAAAAAAAAAAAAAGAAGAAGAATCAAAATGAGGAAATGAGTTAGAAACCCAAATGTCATCTCTATCTAATGCCCTAGGCCTGAAATGGCTGAAATAATCAAAACTGTCATTTTATTTTCTCCTCTCTTGGAATTATTACTTTTAATTTAATTTCCCTACTGAAGTTCCTCTGGCCAACTCATCAAATTTTCTATCAAAATTACCCACACTTAATTTGTATGCATTGGCATATACGAATGGGCTGACAAGGTGGGCCACATCCAAATGGAGGGGGAAAAAAGTTGCCCACTCAACTCAAGGAATAAAGTAGGTGGAAGAATAGGATGGTGACTGTTGGATGTCCCCAAAGCCCTGTACCTGTTAACTGAATCCTGGACTTCCCTCCTGCCAGTTAATGCCTCAGACCCACATCCTCAAGGCACTACCAATTCCCCTTGAAGGAGGTTTTCTTTGGGGAGCCAGGGTCTGATGCCACGCTTCTGTGTATAGGGGATCTTTCTTTTCCAGTAGAATTGGGTTTATGAATAATCACCTAAGACAGCACTGGATGTCGCGGGTGAGAGCACATGGTGACAAAAAGAAAGGATGGTAGGAATAAAGAATAAATAAAATAAAAAGGCCTGCTAACATAATTTCAGTGATGAATCAGGAAACTCAAGAGTTCAGAGCCCTCCTTCTGACTCATGTAGGCCACAGGCACCTGGACCCCAGACCTGGTGGTGTCAGAGAGGTGACCATTCACCACCACCATGCAGAATCCTGTCCCCAGCCATGGGGAGAACTGCTGCCTGGATTCTATTCTTTTTCCCCCATGTTAGGAAATTCATCTTACAAAAGCACATTCCTTCTGACTTCACCCCTATGATTAAGATTTTATGCAAAAAAAAAAAGAAAGAAAGAAAGAAAGAAAAACCAAGGCTGAATTTTCCTCCATTGCCTCTGCCCAACGCAACTCCAGTTGGTTTTCATTTATTTCAATGTGTACTTTGGAATCGGAGCCCTCAGTGTTCCCAGTTAACTCCCACCACCTGGGTTATGTTATGGGGGAGGGGGGGCAGGGACACTGGCTCTTCCCCTGCTCCCACTCTTTCTCCACTTTGTAAAAACAGATTGTTAAAAAGGTGGCTTGTGTCCGAAGAGAGAGAGAGGAGGGGGTGGGGAGGCATTATGAGTCTTTCCTGCTGGGCTGACTTACGGGGCAAAGGGCTTGTGGGGGTGGGGGCGGGGGGACTGACCACTGTCAGCCAGGAACTGCAACACCCAGAGTCAGGCTGGGTGATGGTTCCAAAATCGACCCCCTCTGGATCACTTTGGGGGGGTGAGTCTAATCAAGACAGGATGTGTGACTTCAAAACAGCTGGGAAGCATTACAGGTCAAAAGTTTAAATCAAGTTAAGAGCCATTGGAATGTGCAAGGCCCGTTGTTTCTAATCTCTGTTTCTTCCTTTAATCTCACAGTGCTCCTGGTGGGATGAAATGCCGTGGTCAGGGCTGGTGTTGACACGTGGGCCTGTGAAGGGATGTGTTCATGAAGGAAAAGTTGGAGAGGCTGGTAGGAGGGGTACCTTGTTTGCTGGGCAAAATATAAGAGAAGCAATCCCAGGTGAATACACACACACAGACACACACACACAGACACACACACACGTTTAAAGGGACAGGTAGAGTTAGTGTATACAAAAGCTGAAAAGATCATTGTAGATCATTCAAACCCTTTCATTGAAAATGTGAAAAATAAAAATGCCATGAAGGCTATGTTAACCAGTTTTATGAAAATATTTCAGATTGGCTATAGAACCAGCACACTGTACCCCATGACTGCATTAATGTACACAGCTATGATTTAATAATAAAAAAAGTGAAAAATAGAGTGGTGCCTGTGGCTCAAAGCCCCATATACTGGAGGTGGTGGGTTCAAACCCGGCCCCAGCCAAAAAAGAAAGAAAGAAAATGTGAAAAATAGACCCAGAGAGGTTAATGTCTGACTCAAAGTCATACGACTTTGCGTGTGCTCCTCCCACTAGAAGGATAAACATATTTAGACCGTGCCACACTTTTGCCCTAAACCCAATGGTTTGTGCTTGTCATTAGGATGGAATGAAAACTCTGTGGCCTCCAGGCCTTGGGTAGTGTGGTTTCTGGCCACTGCTCTGACCACCCTGGGACCACACCCACCCATCCCACCACGCTTCTGGCACAGCAGTCTCTTCTTTGTCTCTTCCACAGATTCAGGAAGTCCTTTTCTACTTTTGAGTTTAGGGACTCATTCTCTCTCCTTCTTAGAGAGTGTGTTTTTTCCCTCTGTTCTTCTCTTACCAGGTAGGTGAAATTCCACACCCTCATCCCAGCCTCCTGAGTAAGCCTGTCCAGAGTAGGCTCCTTCTCACCCTCTCTGTCATCAGGTGCTGGAAACCCCAGGTCCTGTCTGTCCTGCTATTATATCTTGGTGTCCACCACATGGCATTTTTCAGTATCTATTTGATAAATCAAGTGATTAATCAACCAATTACATGATTAATGGATTCAAAGATAATCACTGTCTCATAGAGGCTAAGCATTAGGACATATGGTAGATTGGAAATGGCCACAGATTGTCTGAGCAGGGCTGGTCTGTGTCTGTCCCCTTGATTGTGGGTGGATTCTATGACTGTTGCTGAGTAAAGAAATATCAGAAGTGGCCTGTGCCACTTTGCAAGACTAGGCTTCAAGAGACCAGCACTTTCTACTGCAGTGTCTTCTCTCTGGGAACCTTGACCTGCCATGTATGTAGCCTGAGTACCCTGAAAAGACCACCATACTGGACAGGTCCCATAAGTGTTCTGTCTCCCAGCAACAGCCCAGCTTAGCCCACCCTCCCAGCCACCCCCAACCAGACACTGAGGAAGTAAATGAAATCATGGACTGAGCGTTTACAGAAGAAACACTCAGCTGAGCCCTGTCTGAATTCCTGTCCTACAACTTCCTGCCATGAAATAAGATGGAGGTTGCTTTAAGCTGCTAAATTTCAGAGTGGCTCATCATGTAACAGCTGATAACTGCAAGAGGACTATGATACTTTGAAATACACATTTGACCTTTATAGCTGTTTCCTGAAATACAGCTTTTAAAATCCTTGGAATCTCCTAAGTGATAGAGCATCTTTTTGTATGCTAATGAGTCCACTGCTGGCTAAGGGGCCCTGGTCTCTGGAAGGATCAAAACCTGATTAGAGAGATGAGGCTGGAAGTCTCACCCCACCAACTTCCAAGAAGGAGAGAGGAGCTGAAGGTTAAGTTGATCACTAAAGGCCAGTGGTTTAATCAATAGTGCCCATGTAATGAAGCTTTCATAAAACCCCCAAAAGAACAGCGTTTGGAGAGCTTCTGGATAGCCAAACACACAGAGGTTCCTGGGAGGTGCTGCAACCAGGAAGGGCACAGAAACTCTGTGCCTTTCATACAAAACCTGACCTCATGCATCTCTTCTGTGTTCTTTGTAATATTCTTTATAATAAACTGGTAAATGCAAATGAATGTTTCCCTGAGTTCTGTGAGCTGCTCTTGCAAATTAATTGGACCCAAGAAAGAATCATGGGACCCAATTTAAGGTCAGTCAGGCAGAAGCACAAGTCACAACCTGTGCTTTTGTGACTGATATGTGAAGTGAGAAACATGATTATGGGACTGAGCCCTCAACTTGTGGCATCTGACAGTCTAGGTTTTGTCAGAATAGTATCCAGGGAGATTGTGTAGGAACTGAATTTTCCAGGTAGTGTCAAAGGCATGGGGTTGGAATTGGATTGCATTAGAGGATAGCCTGCCAGTGTGCACTGCTGAGTCTGCCAGAGGAGTTTTGGTGGAGAGAAGTCTCCACACATTTTGGTGACCAGAAGTCACAGAAGTGTTGGTTGTTGTGTGAGAGAATAAGAAAATCACTTACGTTTTTCCACATCCGCACAGGGCTCTACAGCCAGATCATTCCACCACTTACTAGCTAGCCAGATCCATGGTGATTTATTTTCCTTAAACATCAAGAGCCAGATCATCTGCAAAAGGGGGACAATGGGATTCCCGATCCAAAGAGATGTTAGGAGATTCTATGAAGTCCATGTCAGACACTTAACACAGTGCTTGATCAATGATACCAAACAATCAACAGGCTTTTAGTTACTATTTTTTAATTAAATCATAGCTGTGTACATTAATGTAGTCGTGGGGTACAATGTGCTGGTTTTATATACAATTTGAAATGTTTTCATCAAACTGGTTAACATAGCCTTCGTGGCATTTTCTTAGTTCTTGTCTTGAGACATTTATGTTCTATATTTAGTAAGTTTCAACTTTCATATAAGAGTTAGGAGAAGAAAGAGTCCAAGGACTCACATGGCACCACTCCCTCGTCATTAATTTCTCTGTACAACCCATCACCATGGAGAAAAACTTCAAAACTCAAGGTGATTTGGAAAACTCTCACTCCCACTCATGTCTGGAGTGTTACCTCCCAGCCCCCATCTCTCAAACCCTGTCCCTAACCATGCATGCACACTCACAGGCACACATGCTTCCCGCAATGATGGGATTCCGAAAATGGAGAAATACTTCCACCGTGAGTGTTTCTGCGTTAGGGAGCTTATAGGCGTATTCTCTTTCTTCTTTGTCATTCTTTCTTGTATTTTTAAAATCTTCTATAGCAAACACTTTCTCTTCCAATAACAAAGTGAAGATTATAAAACACAAGACATGAGTGTTTCTTCTACTTGAAAACTGTGACATCATTTTATTTCTTTGTGGTTCTCCTGGGGCCTGCCTGAACCTCTCTTTTACTGTTGAATGAATGTGTTAAAATTAGACCAAAGTCCATTGTGTGCATGTAGGCAGAACAGCCCTGCTTTATACACTAACTATATTTGTAAAAAAAAAAAAAAATGGAAAAGTTTTACTTTTTCCGTTTTAGTTGTTTTGTTTGTTTGTGATTGAGATACTCATGCTGAAGTCTTTTTTTTTTTATAAAAGAAATCCTTTGGTGAAAGGCATAATCATGCTATAATTTATTTTTTTTAAAGCCAAAATGCCAGAATTCCATAAAGTAAGTTTTTCCATCTCTGCATCTGTATTTATAATCTAATGACAGGCTCTTAAACATCCATTTAGCAGTGGGGAAGTTCCAAGGCAGTGTGCTTTATTCTGGTTAGCAGAATTCAGTTTAACTAAATACCTAGAAATTGCTCACGCTGAAGGCAGAGGAGGTCTCAAGAACGCTAACCTTGCAAGTGCAGATTTGTGCCCACAAATATTATTTCTTCACTTGGGACAGCCAGTGAGCTGATTCCGTGTGACCACAGCCTCCTGGGGCTCCATGCAGACACGGTAGATAAACACCCATTTTTCCAGAAATCCTTCTCTGCCTCTGTGTTCCTTCCAGCTGCCTACTTGCCGGATGCCAAGGAAAATGTGATTCTTTCACAAATTTTCTAAATAGGTTACTAGTTCATGCGCTGGATTCTTTAATGCTCTCGTCAATTCACCAGCTGACTGTAACCCAAATCAGTCCAGTCTGTGGGAGATGAATTCAGGGAACGTGGAAATTGCCTCCAAGTCCTCTGTGCCTCCAGGACGGTACACAGGCTCCCCCAGAGCTCCTGTCTCGAATTCGCTGTGTATGGGACTTCCTTCAAACATGGGAGCACCACCTGCTTCCAGCTTCTCGCCTGTGTCATCTCAGGAGATTTCCAGCTCTTCATGTCACCCCAATAGGAGTCTTTTATGGTCATTTCTCATTGCTTAGATCTGTAACTATTAATTACGAGCCTCATATTTTAAAGACTCCTTTGAGCATATGAATGATTTAGCCACACAAATCAATCCTAAACTAATCTTAGTGGCCCATCATACGTTCACATTTTCTAGAACTTTCCATTTGAGCTGCCACTCTTCCTGGTTTTGTTTGCCACTAAAGTTATTTAATGACTTTTTAATCTGTTGGGCCCTTCTTTGGATAAAGGAACAGCAAGGGAAGGAGGGAAGAAAAGCAGATGGGAGAAGAAAAGGAAGGAGATGCATGAAAAAGGCATGAACTTGAAGTAGGGGGACTGGACTATCACGACCTACTTTCGATTCCCTGACTGGCCGTGGGGGTCCTGGGTAAGTCACTTAACCTCTCTGGGTTCGGCTTAGTTTCTGGGATATCACTGGCATGTTGCTCACAAATTCTATACTCCTACGGTAAGATCCAGAGTTTTCCTGCTTCTATAAGGATCTCCAGATAGAAAAACATGAAGGTTGCTCTGACTTCTCTTCTAATTATTCACCAGGGAAGGTCAAGAGGTCCCAGGATTACAGACCAAGGTTGGTGCCCCAATTCTTGCTCTAGGATTCACTGGAGGATGCAGGCTCTGGGGACGTTGTCTTTGCTGTGTGGTTCCAGAAAGCCTAAACACAGGGTCCGTTAGTTTCTGGAGTAATATAAAAACCGTGTTGCTAACCTAGTAGTGCCCAAAAAATATATGCATATTATATATATAAATATATACATTATATATATATATATATTTTTTTTTTTTTTTTTTAACACAGAGTCTCATTATGTCACCCTCCCTTGGCAGAGTGTCGTGGCCTCATAGCTACAGCAACCTCAAACTCTGGGCTAAAGCAATTCTGTTGCCTCAGCCTCCCAAGGAGCTGGGACTACAGGTGCCTACCACAATGCTCAGCTATTGTTTTTTTTTTTGGTTGTAGTTGTCATTGTTGTTTGGCAGACCCGGACTGGGTTGGAACCAGTATGTGGCCCGTGCCCTACTCACTGAGCTACAGGTGCTGAGCCAGAAAATCTTTACAGTACAGGTGGCTTTGCACCAGTTATTCCAGAGGGCACCAGGGCAAGGGGAGGTGGATTCAGACAGGCTGGGAAGAGTTCAGATATTGGCTTCTCTGGGTGTTCAGCATGAAACCGGGTGCCTCACCTCCCTGGGATGCATTTCTCTCACCCAGAGAGATGCTTCCGAGGGCTGCTATCCAGAAGAAGAGACAGTGCTGTGGTACAAGCTGCTTGGAGCCCGACTCATGGTTAGTGTTCAATAAATGGGAGCTTTTATTATTACCATATTTCCTCTTTTCTGAGACACCATCGATCGGAAGTCAAAGCATCCATTTAATAACTTCTCAGGGGGAAAAACAATATATTAAACACACGTTCCCATTTGAAGACATCACGACTTCAACAATATTAAAAGGTGAAAGAGAAATGTGTCTTAAAAATCAATGTAATGTGGTCTGATCATCGTCACATTCCGGAACCATTTTAAGTTGTGTGCTTGTTTACCTGCCTTGGCCTGTGTTGTCTGGCTTCCCCACAGGAAGAAGAAAATAACATCTGTTCACCAGGGTGTTCCCAGAGCCGAGCACAGGGACCAAATGAATACTAGTTGGGTAAGGTGGTTGGATAGCATCTTAATTTGAGGGGACTATTTATTAAAACCTGTGAAACTTTCCCTCATGTCACTTTCAATTTATGCAGCTGAGTTCCCCGCCAGTCCTGGGAGAAGGGGTTGTTTGAGTCTGTTATTCGATAAGGGTTGGAATTTTCCTTGAACTGTCCATGAAGAAATGAGGGCAGAAGCAGACAGGAATAATAGCATCAGCCATAACCTTGACACAGAGGAATCAGTCATGTCTGAACACAGAGCAAGGGGACAGCATGGACCCAGTCAGCTTAACATGCGCCGCCCATTTCAAGACTGCAGTACATCCAGGACTGTTGGACATTAATACATATCCGTTTGTAGAATCAATTAGATCTTCTCCGTTCAATTTACAAAGTGGAAAAATCAACGTCAAAGTCATCTCCCAAGTGCAGAAGACTTTTAGAAACCTGAAATCAACACACTCCTTTATTCAGTCACTAAGCATGTACTGGGGGCCTTCTGCGTGCCAGGTGTGTACTACTGTGTTTCCCTGAAAATAAGACCTACCCCCAAAATAAGCCCTAGCAGGATTTGGGTGTGTGCATAGCCTAGATATGCTGCATACTCACACCATGCATTTCAGCATGGAGCGGTAAGGAAGACTGGAATACCTTTTACTGCCACAGCTCCTTTCTCTGAGGCGTTCACACTTGCAAGGGTGTGTGTGTGGTAACCATGGTCGCAGGCATCCTATTGCGCAGGCATGTGTGAATGGCTAGGGGAAAGGAATTCATGCATCACTAGTGCCAGCCCCACCAACAAGGTCGGCTCCCCTGTCAGATTCCAGAAGAAGATGACTTAACTGTATTTGAATAAATGTAGATTGTTGTATTATACTTCATAAAAATAAGACACTCCCTGAAAATAAGCCCTAGTGTGTCTTCTTGAGAAAAAAATAAATATAAGACAGTGTCTTATTTCTGGGGAAACATGGTGGGAGCTGAGGGTCAGAAGCCAAGAGAGAGGACCTGGAGGATGGAGCAGACTAGTTACCAGTTGTATGGACTGATAACTGCTCCATGTCAGGTGGCAACAGGCACTGGTCTGGGGCCTCAAGATGAGGAGCAGGAATGACTTCACAGAGGAAACACCAGCAGTCCTGTTAGACTGACCAGGAGGAGCGCTCTCTAGTTTCACCTTGTCCGAACTCCTTCAGAAAATTCCCTGCGACATGAACTAAATGCCAGGCTTTTCAGGAGCCTTGTCAGACTGCAAGTGATGCTCTAGGGACATGTTTAAAATGGAATGACTTCTCATATACAGGAAAGCAAATTCTATGCATTCACCTGTCAGGGGAGAGGGGTAATTACATAAACTTAAGTTGCTTTTGACTTAGGATGAAACAGCAACCTGCAAGTAATTAGAGTAAACAAGAAAGTGGGGCCGCTCACCCCAATCTGATGAAATGGTTTGACAAGAGACTTCCCTGGGGTGTCCTTTTCTTTGATGAGGGTGAGCACAATTTATCAGAGGACCCTGAAGCCTACCTCGTCCAGGACAAGAGTCAAGGGACTGAGCCATGGAGAAAGCAGGGAACCCAGTTTCTGGACCCAGAACTGGACATGTTGGAACCGGACAGAATGGGACGGAGGACACGAGAGGAGCCCCCGGTTGTTAGATGGGGTGTCATGGAGATGGGAGTAGGAGGTGTTATTGGAACATGATGGCCCTGGGCTAGAATTCAACCAGGGGAAGAAATTCAATATTGGCAGAAAGGCAGGAAGGTCACGCCAGGCTGAGACAACACCAAAGCAGTGCAAGGGCTGATCTGATATGACACAAGGACACAGAGATAAGCCAGCGATGAGACAGGCCCTGTGGACAAGAGCTCATTCAAGGTGGATGCTGACGGGATAGGGAACTCAGCGGCATTGTTACCATTGTCTTTTATTTAATTGGCATTGAGAATCCTGAAAGCTTTGAGCAGGGCAATGATGCAATAGGATGTATGTTTCACGGAGATGTGAGAACCAAGGGAGGGAAAAACAGACAATACCCACGGCAGGCAGGGGTGGATGGGTTTGGGGGAGCAATTGGATGAAAAGGAAGAGGGCGAGAAAAATCACCCTGGTTGATGAATCCTTAGAACTGAGGTTATTCCCTAAGTTCACCTAAGAATGTACTGGGACACTAACAGCAGCGTTCTTCAGAATGGCCACCTGCACGTTACCTGCTATCCATGACACAGCAGAATATCACAGGGCTTCATGGTGGAGAGGTCTTTGGAAGAATACCTCCACTTGGCTGAATTGCACCAACAAAATGCTGAGTGAAAGAAACAAGAAATTCCTTACACCCACCCCAAACCAGTGTATATGGTATTATCTCATCTATATTAAGTGATTCAGGGCAGACGTGGCCCCTCTTGGATGAGTTCTGATGTTCCAGTTTAAAATTTTGATTACTTTGGTATGTCCACCACGTGAAAATCCATCCACTTGTGTATATACGTATGTGTTCACATTCACACAAATGTATCATACTTACATTAAATTTTGTTAAAGAAAATTATCCTTGGTCTGGCATGGTGGCTCATGCCTGTAATCCTAGCACTCTGGAAGGCCAAGGTGGGTGGATTGACAGAGTTCAGGAGTTCAAGACCAACCTGTGCAAGAGGGGGATCCCATCTCTTAAAAAAAAATAATAACAATTAATAAAAATAGAAAATACATTAGCCAGGCATAGTGGCACAGGCCTAGAGTCCCAGCTACTCAAGAGGGTGAAGCAAGAGAATCACTTGAACCCAAGAGTTTGAGGTTGCTGTGAACTATGATGCCATGGCACTCGACTAAAGGCAACAAAGTGAGATTCTGTCTCAGAAAAAAAGAAAGTTATCCTTATTTTAGCAACAATAATAATAATGATAATGCCTCCAATTTTAGAAAGCCAGTTCTATGTGCTAGAAACTGGTAGGAGCTGACACCTTGTGAGAGAGATTTTCAGCTCTCCTTTTACAGAGAAGGAAAGGGAGGTGCTGAGATGTCAAATGAAGTGTTCCAAAGTCACTGTCACTTTTCAGGAACTGAGCAGGATTGGAACCCGGGAACTCCTATGTCATCCTGCCCGGGGCTCCCCCAAGAGGATTCCAGTAAACGTGGCCATGATTTGGGCATTGAGTCTGCTGTGCCTAGATGGCCCCAAACATTTGGATTATCCAAGCTCTCAGCCCTCTGCTCATATCCCCCATCCCGAACCCTCTGAACACAGACCTTCCTTATAAAATTTTCAATCAAACAAATTACTTTCACCCAGAAAAGCCAACACATTTTGGACAGAACAGGCATCTTTTTAAACCAGTTTTTGTGTTTCCAACACAGAGCAGCAGCCCAGAGGTACTGTTTCCAAAATCATTTCATGATGGGAGATTTTTACCTGAGTGCCATTTAGTATCATCCTGATTATCCTCATCATTAATAATAATGATTTACAGAGTCGTTTAAGGAGGCACTTCTCTTTAGAGCCCAGGAACACAGGCCTGATTCGATACTTGAGTCAGCAAATGTAATAGGAAGAGGACAAAGCAAAAGAAGGAATTAAAAGAGAGGGCTCTATTGTTTGTAGATCTCTACCCTCAGGGATCAAAGAAGCAAGGAACAGAGAGGAAAAATCCAGCAAAAATGGGACCCAAGGACCAACACTTCCTTCACTGTGTCACTGTGAGGCGTGTGTACTGATGATACTCACTGACCAAGGCCAAGGTTTGTATATAACACGTTAAAGGATTAATGTCCTACAACATGTGGGTGTCCCTGGAGAGTTTTCAGAGCAGTTGTATAAGAAAGATTGCACAGGACCATCGCAAGAATTCTGTGAGCTAGCTGGCGTGAGCATGGCTTTACAGCTCTGCCCCATCACGCTGGTGAAGGCACGGAGCCTACACAAGCACAGAACCGTGTGACAGCGTCACAGAAGGCCACCCCTGAGGACTTCTTCTCCAGCGGTCCACAAACATCATTAACTCATGGATTTATTGGCAAATCTTGTTAAATGACAGAATTCACGAGCTCGACCCTAGACGCGGGCGGAGCCCTCGAATTTAAAAACCCAAACTTTCTGAAAAAAAATAATCATGAAAATAAAAGAACATGCATCTTTCAAATGATAGACTCACTTGGAGTGCTGCTGAGAATGAACACCCTAAAACCTCTCACCAACATCCTTGTGAGAGTCCAAAACAGCGAAGATGAAGAGAAAAATCCTGAAAGCTGAGTGAGAAGAAAGGAGTTATCTTCAATGGGACAGTAATCAGATTCACATCAGTTCCCAGCCCTTTGAGGGAAAAGGTATTTCAATTATACCCACAGCCAACATGCATATCAGCGCACTAATATTACTGCAAAGAATAGCTCCTGCAAATCAACAATAAAAGTGAGACTGTCCTTCAGCCAAATGAAAAATAAATCCAAGAAAAATAGAAAAGGAGCTCGGGAAGTCCAAGGAAAAATGGAAACTTAACCCAGGAGGGGAATCAAATGAAATCTCAGGATGACAAGTGGGCCGCAAAAAGCAATCAGTCCAAATGGGGACAGGAAGTCGCCCTGCGCCAGAAATAACATCGTCAAGAGGAAGTAGATGCGATCATTTAATTTGCCTGATGAAGAAGCCGCAGCTCCTTCATGGGAAGAGGAAGGCTTAGGGTTTCTTTTTCGGTTTTGTTTTTTGTTTTCCTGTAAGTAAGAAAAGAATAAAGGAAGCTCCTGGAAAAACAAAAACATCCCCATGAAAGCCGTGGTCTGAATATGAAAGATTAAATTGCAGCGTGCTTTCAAAGAATTAATTGTATATAAGCAAAGAAAGAGTGGGGGGGGGTTTCATGTGTTTTTTTTTTTTTCAACCTGAATTCCTTCACGTGGCATGAATTTAGAAATACACGTTTGCCGTCCCCTCCGTTTGAGTCCAGGCAGACCATGTGACTTGGCTATGCCGAAGGTGGACTCTGAGAGGCCACAGAGCTGACTGGTTCTGACCAGAGCTCCAAGGTCATGGGCCGCCTGCTCCCTGCCTCTACCGCTGGCTCGCTCTGTGACTTTGGGTGAGTTAGTTCCCCTCTCTACAGTTGTCTATAGGACTGTTGCAAAGATTAAACGAACCAATCCGTGCAACACCTACAGAATGGAAATGGACAGCTATGAGGCGCCATTACTAGTATTATTACAATATTAAAATATAGTAATAATAGTTGGTTCCCATGCAAAAGCTATTAGGAAAATGGCCCTCTAATAAAACACAGAAGACTAAATCAGAATTAAGTAACATAGATACATGTAAAAATCAAAAAAGGAAAAATAATGGCAGAGCTAACAAAGCAGATAAGAGCAGAGGCTTCCAAATTAGACAGGCACTGTGGTAGGTCCCTATTGTCCCAGTTACTCCAGAGGGTGAGGCAGGAGGATCACTTGAGCCCAGGAGTCTGAGATTGCTGTGAGCAAGGCTGAGGCCATGGCACTCTACCCAGGGCAACAGAATGCGACTCTGTCTCAAAAAAAAAAAAAAAAAGAGAGCGAGAGAGAAAGGGAGGTTTCTGCGAGAGGAGAGAGGTTGTTTATTCCTTCATCAAAGATGGAAATGAGTAGATACTGTGTGAAGTAAATAGATTCTGCCAGAAAGGATCCTACATCTATCTATATTATTTTAATTAATTTCATTCAGGAGTAATTCTAATTCACCTTATTTATTAATCATTGATTTTTGATCAATTATATAAGTGTATTTATATATTTTATACAGATAAATAATTATACACCACGTTTAGACATATACTTAATTATAATAAATAATTCATCAACAAATGTAAACATCACCTACAAAGATAAAACCAGTGCTGAACGTGATATTCACCGGTAACAGAGCAGGTGGTGGGCAGAGGAGGCCTGAGACGCACAGTGACTTCTGGGGAGGGCTTCCTACGGACTCGGCACCATTCTAAGAGCTCTACACGTATCATCTCATTTAATCCTCCGATGTGACCCTAAAAGTGAAGCATGATTATTATTATGACCACTTTACAGATGAGGTATTTGAGGCAGAGAGACTAAGTACCTCCCCAGGTCCCATGACTAGTGAAGAGTGGCTTTTGGTCACTTGCCTCTGGCAATGTGTCTCGCTCAGCGTGGAGAGTCAGTAGGAGTCAGCATTAGGCCAGCAAATGCCAGAGGTAAAAATAACAACTGTAGTGGGATGAATAGGATCCCACAAAAATCTCATGTCGACCCAGCACCTCAGACTGTGACCTTACATGGAAATAGGGTCTTTGCGGATATAAATAACTAAGATGACATCATCCTGGATTCAGGTTAGTAAATCCAATGATTGGTGTCTTACAGGGGACAGCAGGAGACACACAGTATCAAACAAGGGAAGAACTGTGACAGCTGTGACAGTGACCTGAGTGACACAGCTGCAGACCAAGGATCAGGGAACAGAAACCAACAGAATCTTAGGAAGAAGCAAGGACAAAGGACCCTTCCCAAGACAGTTAGACAGGGGCTGGCCTTCCAGGCACTTTGATTTCATTTACTTAGCCTCCAGACCTGTGAAAAAAAAAATTTTTTTCTGTTGTTTCACGTCACCAAGTTTGTATAATTTATTACAGCAGCCGTAGGAAACTAAAGCAATAATTATCCCCAAACTGTACCTAGCAATGGTCAACATGGGGGGAAGAAAGGAAAATGTCACATTTTACAGTTTTCTGTGCCCTGGGCTTTTCACAAAACTCTCATGCATGCCTCCCCGCGGTGGGCTCCAGGACAGCCCCCCAAGATTTCTTCCTCCTGGTATTCACTTCATCTGTCATCCCCATTTCTTGAGTATGGACTGGAGAAGGGGGGGACTCAGCCAAGCTGTGTACAGATCGCTGACACACAGAAAAATGTGTGTTGCTTTAAGCCTCTAAATTGGAGATCAGAATGTTACACAGCCATGGCTAACTCATTTCTCCTATAATTAAAAATAAAAATAATGAGGGTATTCTGATCTTTTTTTTAATTATCGATAGTTTTTTTAAAATTAAAAATAAATTCAAGAAGACATTATTCTCAGAAGCTTTGCACTTGGGAACAACTCCCTTGTTAAACACAGAAGGATACCAAGGCGCAGGCAAGTTAAGCAAGGGGGAAGGTGTGCACAGGTGCTTAATAACTGGAACTTCACTGACGCACGAACATTGCCATTGACCTTCCATTTTCCATCTCACTGCTGTCTTCAGGATGACAACCGGAATTTAAAATTAAAATAAAAAAAAAAAGTAACCATGGGCAATGTAGTTCCTCAAAAGCAGGGCAAAGAGTCACAGATTTCTCTCCGATCATACCTATGGTGAAACCATTTCCAACAGCTTAGCCAGTTCCTAGGAGAATAGATGTGTTAACCAGGCACTTATTAGGCAATTATTTTGTCTGCATTCGCAATTACTATAGTATATATATATTTTTTCTTCTGAATGGCTCCAGATTTGTTTTGTCTGAGCTGAGGTGGAAAATTGAGAAATAGCAGATTCAACAATAATTGACTTTATTAGGAATATGAATGTATTACGCCCGCCATAGATTAAAAACTCATTGCTTTTATATCAGCCTCAAACACTGAATGCTACTTTTATGGTTCCCTGGTCGCCAGCGTTCCCCTTACTTTACTGTTCCCATCGGCTTTATGTTCCTCATTCCCTGTCACACGGAGGAAATAAATGGTTAAAAACCTAAGTGCTTACCAGACACATGCCAGAGTTCATAAATGAAAGTGGGCAACCTTGGGTAATTTAAGATATTGCTGTGAGCTGGTGTTGCCAAAAGAATGACGCACTTATTGAACCATAAACAAAAGCAATTAAGATGAGATGTTGATTACTGTGAAGAGAAGTTCCCCAATAGGACTGGAAAGCAGGGGCCATGGGGGGATCTCATTTACATAAGCATCTCTGGAACCCTGGGATTTCTAGGAAGGCCTGTAGGAAGCCTTTCTGCAAAAGGATCCTTAGGCCCCCCAGGAAAAAGCCTAAGAAGGACCCCTGGAGTGTCGGGGGGAGGGGGAGCGGGTCTACCAGGCTGAGAGAGGAGACAAAAGCTGACTATTTCTTTAAGGCCCAGCCAGGAAGGAAGGGGGATCTCTTTGAGGTAGATGAAAGGCATAGAAACACACAGCAAATGGCAGCTGTGACAGAAAGCTGTTGCATCTTCATCTGGTGAAGCATCCTCCCAGCCCAATGTTGAAGAAAGGCTAGGCGCAGAGAAAGCAGAAAAGAACTTCTGCCATTTTTAATGGCTGTACCCTCCAGGCTTGGCCAGAAAGGTAATTGTGGGAGGAAGAGTCAGCACGAGAAGCCTGGATGGAGAGTTGGAAAAGCATGGGCTGACACCGGCCACAGAGGCTGCAAGGGCTACAGAAGTGAGGTCTGTGAGTTGCTGCAAAGGAGGAGAAAGGGTGAAGGAACAGTTATAAATCTAGAAGCAAAACTGGACAACGGATCTGGACTATCGCAATGGCCAACCTCCCACCTCACCCAGCCCCAGGCCCCCCCCAACCCCACACCAGCAGCCGCTGCAGCTGTGCCCTCAGTAACCATCACAGTGGAAGTCTGGGAAGACACTGGTTGTTGTGATCTCATTGTGGCATGGAAAGGCCACCCTGATTATGGAGAATCGTGCCTAAAAATCCCCAAGAGCGAGGCACACGTTGGGGGCACAACAATAGTTTATGCAAGAAGAAAAAATAAGGGGAAACAAGGAATGGCCGGATGCACAGATGAAGTGGGTGAGCGCCTGCGTCATGCGACTCAAGTTAGTCTGGGACTGACATTTAGAGGCGCCTGAGGAGGCAGAGGGAGTGGAAAGAGCACGGCAGGGCAGAGCGCCCTGAGACACATCGTAAGCATTGAGCAGGAACAAGACAGGCAGGAGAAGAAAAATGAGCGGCCGCCCAGACAGACGATACTGGGTCAACTCAATCCGTCCCCGTCTGTCTGGAGACACTGCGCCGGCTCGCTTTACGGCATGCCGATCAGCCCCGGGGAGCAGTGATTGGCATCTGTGAGCCCAGCACCTGCAAGCAGACTGACATTCATGGAGACAGGTGCAAATGTCACCGGCCAAAGGCCAGAGTACCTCGTGTGGCCAGACAGGGCCGCTCAGACAGGCGAGGTGACAGTCACACCTATGCCATCCCCTGGAGCAGTGGTTTGAATTTCACTGCAAGTGCCCAGTTCGTGTAACTGGGAGGTATATCTGCATTGGTGCAATGTCAACTTTCAGTGTGGAAACTCCGGGAAAGGAAACTAATGTTTGGAGACCACCTACTTCGTGCCGGCCTATGCTAGGAGCACAGCACTGTCTTGTTAACTCATCAGAAAAAGGCAAGGGGCTTATTTGCTTTGTTTTATAAAGAGATTCAAGCTCACACACACTAAATGGTCTTTAAAAGTTCCCCTAAGTGATAAGAGATGTCAAATCTTGATTTCTTGAGTGGAGGAAGTCTGTTCTACTGTTCTTTACTTTGACACTGACACTAAGTGATACAGAGATGCGTGCAAGGTGAATTTCTTTCTTTTTTTAAGAAAAAGGGAAACAGAGCTGCAGGAATTGTGTTTATTTGACTATGGTTATGGCTATTCTGCAATGGAAAGAGAAAGAATTCATGGGGTAAATGGAAAATAAGATGGCGTGCAGGGTAGCCAGAGGAGAAACGCTTGTCCTTTCTGATGTTCTGCTTGTCCTGCTCCCAGAGCTCCGTGAGAGGGATGCTGAAGGGGTGAGATGGGGCTGAGCGTTGCACATTGTTTCTGGCAGAACTAAGATCCCAGGGCAGACTCAAAAGAGTCACCAGAAAGGGAAAATAGGCTAGGTCCAGAGGCACGGAAAACTCTGATACCCAATTCCAGTAAGGAAAGGTACCCAGTCACGGAGTGTGTGACCTTCACTGCCCTCATTCCCATGGATACGGAAGAAATCTTGAGAGGAAGTCCTGTCCACATAGCAGTCAGATTCAAGGACAAGGACAGACACATGGAAAGACACTGACAAGGTCACAAGACGAAGCTCTCTGTAGGGCAGTGGTTCTCAACCTCTAATGCCTCCTAATGCTGCGACCCTTTAATACAGTTCCTCAGGTTGTGGTGACCCCCAACCATAAAATTATTTTCATTGCTACTTCATAACTGTAATTTTGCTACTGTTATGAATCGTAACATGAATATCTGATATGCAGGGTGTATTTTCATTGTTACAAAAGGGTCGTGACCCACAGGCTGAGAACCGTTGCTAGGGGAATGCAGCTTCCGAGACCAAGTTTGTAGAATTCTGTGATTAATTCATTCCTCCAATAAACATCTCGTCCGCGGCTTTCTTGGGATGAACTATTATAGGTTCCAGGGTTAGAGCAGTGGACAAAAAAGGAGACTAAGATCCCTAATTTCCTTGTGTGCCTATTCGAGGGATGTGCTCTCTGTCCAAATCTGATCTTAGAGGTTCCTCTCCACGCTCCTGCCAGAATAGTCCTGCTGCCTCCCTCCCCAGAGGCGTGAGCACTGTGGATGCAGGGTGCAGATCCTTAGATTTGGATCTGGGTTTGTCACATCCTAAGAGATCATCAAAAACCAACAAGTTGCGAGGGTGTTTCCCCACTTACAATCCTGGAACAATGCTATTTTCCCTCAAGAGAGTTGAAAGAGTCCTGTTACATATGCTAAATCATCGAGCCCGACACCGAGACTCTGAGAGCACAAAGTTCTCTTCCTCCCAGAGCCTGAGTTTCTATCAGCTCGACATTCAGGTGTCCCAGCTTCCAGGTACACCCTGTCCCCACAGCAGTGCCCGCACACTGAGGACGTGGGCATCATTGAGAAACGTAACTTACAATCACAGAAAATGGAGAGCTCCAAATCATTCACGGTGGGAGAGCAAGGCAGGAAGACCAAAAGGAGACATTTATTTCTCTGGCAAGAAATAATCAGCACCTTCACCGGGAGTGGGCTCCGGAGACCAGGAGGAAGCGCTTTTGAGGGATGTTTAGAAAGTACTTATCTTTGGGTCATGGCTACTGATGAGACCTTAGGCCAGTGTCCTGCAACCTTTTTTTATCTCAGAGCACCCTTAAACCTATGTTCGAACTTTTGTGGTGGCATGCTTCAATTATGTTGATCAAAAAAAAAAAAAGAGTAATATATTTTCTGTGCTTGGAATTTCTTTTGGAAATTAATTAATGATCTTTAAAATTTTTCACGGCACACCTAAGATCCTCTCATGGCACACTGGCTGGAAATCACTGCATTAGGCTGAGAAAAGCTTCGAGCTTTGCCTGGTTTCTGATTTGGGCTACCGGGTGGAGAGCAGCGTGACTGCTGAGGATGCAGCAGGAGCGAGCAGGGTTATGAACCGCAGATATATTAAATTGGACATGTCAATGAATATTGGTGGCAGCAACTAGGAGTGAAATAAAAGAGCCTGTATTTTACAGGGAAGCCTAAGGAGTGAGGAGCACACAGGTGGTATTTGTTACCGTGAGAGTAAACAGGGTCATCGGGTGGAGGAGTTAATAGAGTGAAAGGAGGGAGTTGGAGAAGGGTGGGATCCCACTGCTTAAAAGTGGACAGGGGCTGGGCCAGGTGGCTCACCCTAAAGTCCAGCACTTTGGGAGAGTGAGGCAGGAGGATCCCTTGAGCTCAGGAGTTTAAGATCAGCCTGAGTGAGAGTGAGATGGTGATCTGTACTAAAAAGTAGAAAAATTAGTAGAGCATGATGGTGCACACCTGTAGTCCCAGCTCCTCAGGAGGCTGAGGCAGGAGGATCCCTTGGGCTCAGGACTTTGAGGTTGCTGTGAGATATGATGATGCCATGGCACTCTAGGCTGGGGCAGCAGAGTAAGACTGTCAGAAAAAATAAATAGATGGGGAGGTGAAGTCAAGGAGCGAATATTAAAGAGGCACAGAGAACTGAGGCTGAGAAACCCTGGAACTGAACTGACCACAGACTGTGATTGGGGCATTTGCATCAGGGTTAAAGTGGGGGTTGCTAGAAAGTCCTGTGGCCTGACTCATAATGGGGATAGGATGGTTTGCTAATAGCTCCCCTGGGTCACCCCTTTCTCCAAGGAGTAAAGACAGAGGGCTCTGAGAGTAGCAGAATACCCATCAACTTTGCCTGAAGAAATGTCTCACTGGAGGAGCCCCAGCCTCAGAAAGGTAGAGTGTCAGGGCAGAAATTGTCCCTGCGATGGGATGCTCTAAAGATGAAGTGCATTCATCTGGTTTCCTCGGACCCTCTCAATGATTCATCCTTCTCCTCCTCTACGAGGTGGAAATGCTTTGGACAGAAATCTCTGGTTATAAATTCGCTGGGTCCCTTCTTAACCAGTCAAGCAAGATTGATGGGCTAAGCTGGTTGACACAGAAGCAATTGGGAATATTGTTATTTGCCTTGTATTTATCTGCATTTCTGTTAATGGTTTTGTTCTTGATCAGAGCAGCCAGGAAACTAGAGGAAATGTTTATTGCACTCAAAGTTTGCCTGTGATGAATTACATGGGAGGCACAGAATAGCCAATGCACATAATGCACAGCAAACATTCCCTTTATTTATTTATTTCGTCTGCTCCTGACAAAAGCAGCCCAGGCCTCCTGCATACTTGGGACCAAAGCAACCCAAAACAAAAAAAAATTTTTTTATACTGCTTTGTCATCTGACTGACTTAATGCTTCTTGTGGTCAGATTTTGCAGAGAAAAAGAATATGCATACTATTTCTCTCTCTGGCGTGCTCTTTCTTTTAAAGGGCAATTTCATAAAATCACAGGACTAGGAGGGAATCTTTGTGCACATTTTTTTTCCCCAACGCCTTACTGTTTGGAAGCATTTGAGAGAAAAAGGAGGGGAGGGGAATGGGTAACTTTTTTGAAATCTTTTAGAAGTCAGGCTATGTGCGCAGGTGGTTCACTCATATTATCTTATTTAAATTTCACGAAGCTCTATTATCTCCTGATGTGGAGGAGTAAATTAAGGCTTGAAGAATTTTGGCTACAGGTTGACAAATGACTTCCTATAGCCCAAATCGAGTCTGGGGCTCTGTTTTGTAAAAAAAAAATATAAATAAAAATAAAAAATAATAAATAAATAAAATTATTGGAATATAACCACGCCCCTTATTTACATCTGGTTTATTGTTGCTTTCAAGCCACAAGGTCAAAATTGAGGGGCTGCAGCCAAGATCATCTGGCCTACAAAGAGCAAAATATTTACTCTTCTGATCTTTTATTGAAAAGGTTTGCTGACCCTTGGTTTAGGACAATTGTCATGGTTACAAATAGCATATGACTGCCTAGTGAGACCTTGTTCTATCTCACCTCGAATCCTCTGCTCTTTCCCACCAGGTTACTATGACACAGTGTTCCCTGCGGAGGAAGGATTAGCGCAGGTGGCCCCTCAGTGCACTCTTGTTTAAGAAGGCGCACGCTCACCTTCTTAAACCAGCAAGGCTTCCTGCAGTCATCACAGGCAGCCGCAAGGGTACCTGGTGCTTAGGAGGCACTGAAGGAACACGGGTCCTTCTTCACCCTTCATGGGTTTTCTTTTCTGTTTTGCAGAATGGAAACCAGACTGGAGATTAGTTTCTATAGAACCTGACTTCCTTTACTGGGGAAAGTATCTTCAAAGAGGTATTAAGGATTCTGATGGAAGTTATTTTTGTCACAGGTCATCTAAATTGTTCAAAAAGCATCTGAAGGAAATGCGAAGAGGTGAAAAATGATTCTGAAGACTGGAAACCATTCAGAAGCCGATGCCAGGGAAGACAAGCAGAGGCCAGAGTGTTAGCAGCACCCACTTGCTGAGTACCTATCACACCGCGTGGGATTCACAGACAGTTCTTCTGACCAGCACAGCCCTCAAAAAGGTGCGTAATTTTGTGAGATGAGGAAAGAGGGACCCAAAAATGTGAAGAGACTTACCCAAGATCCCACTGTGAGCAAATGATGATAAAGGTGGGACTGGAATCAGGGTCTGCACACAAAACCACTCACCTCCCTTTGTGCCGCTTCTTAAAGAAAGCCAAGCAGGTGAACAAGCAAGGCTGAGAACTGACCCTAAAGATGATGTTCAAATGTGCTTAGGGTTAGCTTTTCTTAGAAGCAAAATAAACTTGAGGGAACAGAAGTCAAAGGCAGATGTTGGTGGTCCCGAGGGGAGTTAGTTAGAAGTCTTAAAATGGGAAAAGGAGCGGTGTGGGATATGGAGGTGTCACCAGGGAAGCCTGGAAGGGAATAAAATGGGAGGAAAGACATTATATGGAGGCTGGCTGGGCCAAGACACCTGCAGGTGTCAGTCAGAGGCAGGAGGAGGCCCCAGAGAGACTAGATGAGAAGGAAATTATTAGAAGCAAATGAGAAGGTGGATGAAAAAAAAAATAAGTTAACTGATGACTCCATATTGAACCTCAGAGTCAAAGATTCTATGATAGACATACTCTTATCTGACAATGTGAATGATACTTTTTTTGCATTGTTATTATTATTACTCAATAAAAAAAATAAAAAGGTAGATTAGAGGGCCATCCAAGAAGGCCAAGTGTATAAGGCATCAGAAGAGTGATATCCGACCCTCAGGATCCAATGATATATAAGGTTTTTACATGTTGATCATGACAGGATGTCATTAGTCAGACAATTGCAGAACATTAGGTACAGAGAGATTTGTGGGCCACAAATTTGTGGGATTTGTGGGCCACCCATCTAGTCCTGACACCCAACAACACCCACCACTGCAGATACCCATGTCCTGGTTGATCACCCCTAGAGACAGGGAACCTCATTTCTTCTGTACCAGGCAGCTCCAATTAAGACTAGGATTTTCCCTGTGACCTATGAACCCCAATTCTGCCCCCCCAAGACAGCAGATATGACAAACCTAATTTCTCTTCCACATAAAATGTCTTAAAATATACAGATAGCTTAGAGCCATCCTTTCCAAGTTCAACACAAAAAATACCATTCACAGACACCTTTTTAGCACGATCAGCCTCTTAGGGGCTTTATGTTATCTCATATCCCTAAAAATCTCTCATCACTATCTCCACTTTACAGAACTGAGGGTCGGGGAACAGAAGTTCTTCTGGCAACTTCACTAGGGAGTTAAAAAGATTTTCAACAGTTCATTCTTTGAATCCCTTGTGGTTTCTGCCAGTGAAATTTTGAGCTCCCTCATCATTATGGTAACTTTATTCCAGACTAAAAAAAAAAAAAGCACAAGAGAATAAATGAGCATGTTTTTGTGTATTTTATTTTTCTGCTTGTTTTGTCTCATTTTTCATTATATTAATTTTAAGGAGAAGAATAAATTGGAAGTAGAGGTGAATCAGAGGTATGTAGGAATGACAATTGACAAGCTGATGAATGACTTTCCATAAAACACTTCCTTGGATAGTTTTGATGTTTAAAATAAAAGCCAGTGGCATGGGTCTCTGTAAAATCAGGTGAGAGATTCACCTGGTTTCCCAGGAATTGTCAGTAAAATCGTATTTTCTTACATTCATCAAATAGTGGGAATAGACATTTTGGTAATTAGGTAAACTTCCTCTCCAACATTGTCATTTTAAAATCAATAAAATCTTTAAAATGTATTTTTTATCATAATCTATTCTAATAAAAAGTGCCAGAAGAGGCAGTTTCATGGACTGTAACTTTATAGACAATGAGGTTAATCGAGGTGGATTATGTTTTCAAAAAAGTGGTTATGAGTTCGCCAGCCTCCAAGGTCAAAAGACAGAAATCAACTATAAAGTTTTGGTTTTAAATGGCACCATAAAGGCCAATGCCAATTATAATGTCCAGCCCCTTTTCCTTCAATTTCTTATGCCCAACCCCATTTCAAATTAGGAGACTGGCCTTCTGTGAGCACCTTAATGAAGTCGTAATTCCCAGGAATTCTTTGGTCTGAAACAACTTCCGTGGGTTGCAGATAAAACCCCCCACAGCCCTGTTGTGCTGAAAGTTAGACTTCCAAAGGCCCAGGGTGTCCACTGTCTGACAAGCAGTTACTTTTTGAATATTTTAAAAACAAGGGAATTAGACACTGCAAAAATAACAGATTCTGCTTTGCATGAAAATATAATATGTTTCCATCTTAATGATGTAAAAGAATAGCTTGTTATCACGGTACATTTGAAGAAAAAAACAAATTACACATGCAAATGTTTTTGGGGGCTAATTAATTCAATTCTGCAGATAAAATTGGGACAGAACAGAATTTCAAGCAGATTTCTAATAAGATCTAGAATCCAGAAATTTCTACTAAGATAGCTGAACATCTATTTCCAGGAGATGAAGCTTCCTACAGACCCTTATGTCGGTCATAGGTTTGAAAAGAAGCTTAATATATGATTTGTCTCAGAACTCCTGCAATGTAAGAATTTCAGGGTCAAAATTTCGACTAAATAGGTGGCAATTCTACAAATTAAAATACCACCCAAGAGACTAGAATTCATCTCTAATAGTGACATAAAGATGACATTATAAAACCTACATCGGTTACAAAATTAAACTGGTCTTTGCGTCTGAAGGTCCAACTTCATTTTAAGTTCATGAAAAGAACATGGGTTTGGAGACATACATATCAGAATTTGAATAATGAATCTGCCAGTTATTTTCTATGTGAGAGAACACAGCAGAGTTAAAATCCCTAATATCTACTCAATTTTTTCATCTGTAAAGTGGAATTAAAAATATCCACCCTAGAGTTTTATTGTTGCCTATGATGGGAATTAGAACCAAAAATGTCTTTGTCTTTTAGGAAAAAATGTATAGACCTTTGTAACCCCAGCTGCCTTTTACATGTGTTTGAACCTAATCAAAGAAGAAGCTTTTTGTTCTGTCAGGACACTCAGATCCCCGGAAAATTTTGAAGGAGTCTTTGGACTACAACAGAGTTAATTAAGCGCATCTCACCTGGAATTCTGGAACCAAAAAAGACTCCAGATTACACAATAAAGCAACTCTCTCAGAACTTGATATATAGCAAATGCTCAAAAAAGTGTTTATTTTTTCCCTTGTGCTATAATATCCCCATTTTCAAGAAGTATTATCAAGTTCACTGTCTTTCTATCAGAAGCACAAATCCCTCCAGCCCCGTAACAAAAAGAAGGAATTTTTACTCTGTCCCTGAGTGTGGGCTGTAGACAGGCAGCTGGAAGACTTGAAGGGATATGTGTATAAAGAGATGTCAAATACGGACACACAGCTCAAGCTGGTCTGTCACAGAACTGTGTGAGAGACCAAATGAATTCCCCTTACTCACATATTCCATTAGAAGGGAGACTTTCTGGTATCGTGGCTCAATGTTACCGCTCAGAATGTCTCTGCCAGCGAGGTAAGGAAAATCCTGTGGGTCCCTGAGCTGGGAGCACCCTCCCCATGTTGCAGCAGATAGACTGTCCAGACCACAGGAATCAGACTTTTAGCCTAGAGTCGAGGACATAGGACCACCTGAGCTGGTGTCCCAGAAAGGGGCTGAGAGCCAGGCAAAGAGACAACAGAAGCAAGCGGTTGATTTGGGTCAAGGAGGAAGCAACCGAATTTGGACAGAGAGCCGTGCCCAGAAAGTGCCTGGTAGAAGCACCAGGTCAGGGGCAAATTTTGGAATCTCAAACATGTCCTATGTCTTCAAGGACTTGGACCAGTAGGGCAGTTGAAAGGAAGACAGCGAGAGCAGGGGACGTCAGGGGAAGGTGTGAGTTGAATGAATGGGACCAGCCCTGACTGGGAGCTTGGCCCATGGGAGAGTGTTCTTGGGACTCATGAAACAGCAGTCGTCTCAAAATAATTCTTATCTGCAGGGAATGCTCTCGAGCCTATGCTAATATCCAGGAAAACCTTAAAAACAGGAAAACAAAAATCTTACTTCCTCCAGTCCAGATGGTAGAGGCCACTTTGATCTTCCTGTTAATGTGAATAAAACACAGATCCTGGAAGCCCTGCTGAGTGAATCCAACTGAGTGTAAATTCTGCCTTTTTTCCGTAAGATACACCACCAATACTTCTTTTCTTAAATGCTTCTGAGGTCTTCCCACTGCCCACTGACTTCTCTGAGCATCAGTCTTCTCCTCCATCAAATGGGGAGAATTATACTGAGATGGCAACAAGGATGAGGAGGGCTCTGGTAGGAATTAGGGATGTCTAAGGCTCTCTGGTTAAACGGCAGGAATTCTGGAGTTGAATGTCTCGGTATTATTGCCCTTGTTTAAAGTCTCCTGAAGTTCAACTATGAAACAGCAGTATCTAAAAAACAAAGCCATGCATGGATGATCTGAATGCCATCTTGGTTTGAACACTTTGTCTATTTATTTATTAATATATTTATTTTACAGACAGAGTCTCACAATAACCTCAAGCGATCCTTCTGCCTCAGCCTCCCAAGTAGCTAGGACTACTATGTCTGCCACCATACCGGCTAATTTTTCTATTTTTGGTAGAGACGGGGTCTTGCTCTTGCTCAGGCTGGTCTCCAAGTCCTGAGCTCAAGCGATCCACCCACTTAGGCCTCCCAGAGTGCTAGGATTATAGGCGTGAGCCACCATGCCTGGCTATTGCCTCCATTTTTAGCTACTGGAGGAGTCCAGCTCTTGCAATCTCATTGTTTACTGGCAGCTCGCCATCTAATTTGGTGCAGACGCCAGTGATATGCAGTGTTAGAAGTTTCAGAAAAGCTTAGATTCATAGAATTGTTCTAGGTTCACAGGTGATTGCTGTAGCTTCCTGGAAGGTATGTTCCTTGGGGAAGAACTCTGAGGGAAATATTTCATTCACTATCCTGTCCACTCTCTACTTATCAAGACAGATGGGTCTTTATGGCCACAATAATAATAGCTAGAAGTTACTATATATTTACTATATATCATACATGGTTGAGTATACAAGTATTCCATAGATTGTCTCCTTATAACAACCCTATGACATGAGTACTATTATTTATCTTCATTGTAACCATAAGGCAGTAGAATCATAGAGGGTAAAGCAACTTGCCCAAGGTCACTCAACCATAAAGGGGTAAAGCTAGTATTTGAACTCAAGCAGACAGATCCAGAAACCATGCTTTAAGCTTCTCTATCATATTCTGCATTATGGGAGGTAGATGATCTTGGAGGAAATTTTTCAATGGGAGAGAAAAAATGGGAGATGTCTATAAATATTGGTGGCAATGTTCTCCTTGATGCTGAGATTTAAACAGCATGCTGCCAGGAGCATCATGAATTAATACAGTTGACTTTATGTGAATCAGATCTGTTTGTATCTTCTCTGCACGACTCCAGTCCCCAAGATGAAGTTGGAGAAGGTGAGAAACCAGGAATGCTGACCATCTCCCCAGCACCGCTGGGGTACAGGCGGGCCTGGGTTGCTCAACCTCAGGTCCCTCCCCATCTGATCTTCCAATTTTGTTGATTTCCATATCCCGTAAGTCCCACCCATGCAGGATTGTGGAGGGAAAGAAGCATGTCAACCTTGCTTTTTAATTCCTTTTTTCATCTTCTTATCGCAAGTTCTTTGGTAATTTTCCAATTTCTAAGGAAATATTTGGAAGAATATCTGAGGACTGTATGCGTTCATGTTTTACACCAAATGCTTTCAACATGAGAATCCTCCCAGTCGTAGCTAATAAAAATATCCTTCCTGAGCTGGTACCAGGAGGTTTCATTAAAATAGCAGTCGATAAGCAGAGCTGATTTGGCACCAAGGAAAAAAATCACGGGCGTATCATGCCTTTGGAATTCAACAGTACAGCTGAATCAAGGCCTTTTTTAGTTACCTTAGGACCGTTTTCTAAATTTTTTTTTTTTCTTAACAAATACTGAGGAATATACTTCAGGGGAGAAGAAATCTCTTTTCTTCCTAACTCAGGTTCCTGGCTGGAGCCCTTCTAACAAAAGATAGATTAACAAGAGAAAAACACAGGCACTTTTTTTTTAATGTAAGTTTTATATGACACAGGAGCCTTTGGAAATGAAGACCCAAAGAAATAGCAAACCTCTACATTTGTGTGCTAATTTGGGGGTAGCCTGTCCTGAACCCCATCAGTTCTCTATCAAACCATATGGAACTGTCAAAATGAGAGAGATATTAGAGATCTCTTTTCTCTGGCCATCGGGCTGGAGGCAGAAAAACCTGACATGACCATTACTGACGCCCTATAAAGCAGGCCCCCTCTTGCCCCAGAACTAAAGCCTCTGTGAGTTTTCAGAGGAATTTCTTCCCAGGGCTTCATTTTCTTGATTACACTTGTCCAATCAACAAAAAAGCTAAAATGGAGGCCCAAACAAGATAGTTCCCAACATCCTCACTAATACATTTCAACCTTATCACATATCACCACAGACCTAGCTGCTAGGTCCTCTATCCGTTTCTGGGGACTCCAAATGGAACCAGGATCTCACCTACAAGGAATTTACCATCTTACAGGAAAGGTAAGACATGCCCATGAGAAAGGATGGGAAGCCATCAGTGCCACGAGGGAACAAGAAGGAGGGAGGAATTGCTCCCAGCTAGGAGGGTCATGCAAGACTCCCTGGAGGAAGCATCTGAACCCCGGCCTTGACCGTGGCTGAGACCTGGGCAGCAGAAAAGGGAGGGGAAGTATTTAGTGTGGTAATTACCACAGAGGATGCAAGAGCAGGGCTGCGTACATTCAAGGGGCGTGCAGAGAATACTCAGAAATTCAGGCTGCCCCAGGTTAAAGTGCATGGTGGACATTAGAGGCTAAGTAGTTTCTGGACATCAGGTCACTCACTAACCCCGTGCATGTGCCGAGCTCCTTTCCACCTCTGTTAGTTTAGAATTCTAACTCTATCATTTGGACACAGCAGGAACCTTGGGGGTTCTGTAGCGGTGAGATGTCCTGAGAGGCATGGGCTGAAACCCTGGAAAGCAAAGAGCTTCCTGAAAGCCCTCCAGGTTTTTCTACTCCAGTCTGTTTCCTTTGTTTTCTGTTTTTAACTTTTAAATTAATATGAGGGTAGAATTTTTAGGTTACATTGTTCTCACTTCCAGGGTAAAGTTCCATTTAGGGAAGAGCCCCTCACTCAGGGGGCCTGTTATACACCCTCACCAGTGCACATTAGGTGAGATCCTGCCTCCTGCCCTCCCTCCCTCTGCCAGACGTCTTTCCCCCTCCCCCTCCTGCTTCCCTCTACCCCCAAACCGGACTGTATTAGTGTTTTATTGTTCTTATGAACAATTGTTTATTTATTGGTTTCACATTAGTATGGAGTACATTGGATATTTATGTTTCCATTCTTGTGATACTTTACTAAGAAGAATGTATTTCAACTCCATCCAGGCGAATGTAAAAGATGTTAAGGACTACATCTTTTTTAATGGCTGAATAATATTCCACGATATACATATACCACAGTTTGTTGACCTTACATTTGACCCTGCAATCCCATTATTGGGTATCTACTTAGAAGAACACAAATAATTTCACCACAAAGACATTTGCACTAGAATGTTTATTTCGGCTCAATTCATAATTGCCAAGTTGTGGAAGCAGCCTAAATGTCCATCAGCCCATGAATGGATCAACAAAACTGCAGTATACGTATACTACGCCAGTCTGTTTCTGAGGCCTCTGTGCATTGCTCCACTTCTCCCTGACATGCCTTTTTTTCCTTTCTCTCCCCCACTGTGGTTCTAGAGACTCAACTCAACTATCCCCCATTCCGTGACTGAAAGCTGCCCTCTTCCTGGCTGCCTGGTGGTTCTGAGCTCCAGCTTCCTTCTGCATTCACACCACACTCTCCCATCCTCTCAGCCCCTACCACACTGTGCCAGATTGCCTGTGCAAGTAACAACAGTGACTGCGGTGGCCTGAGCACTCAACACTTGTGGGTTTCCCTGCACAATCCCTCATTTCCTCAGGCGAATGGGACTCATTAAGGGCATGGCCCTTGTCCTATAGTGAAGAGCAGGGCCCCAGAGCCAGACTGCTTAGCTTTGCATATTGGCTCTGCCACTTCTTCAGCTGGGTGAAGTTGGGTAACTTATTAACCTCTCTGTGCCTTGGTATTTCTCATCTGAAATGCGGAGATAATTGTAACACCAGGCTCATGAGCATTATGGGAATTACCATGAATTATAGGAGAAAACAGAAGCCTCTGAGGTTGGGTAGAGGTTCCAGGCATTGACACACAATGTACTGCGTAGAAATGTTTACGTTATAATGTTTGTTTTAAACTCAGAGTTCTCTATGCCATGTCTAGCAACTGTGTTAAACACGGCAGCAAATTCCCCAAGGTCCCTGCCAGCTCCAGTAAGTATTTCCCAGTCCCAGCTGCCACACAGTGGCCTCAGAGTCCCCCAGGAATGCTGTGTCATTCCCCCACACATTCAGGGGCGGAGCCTCCGAGGCTGAGGGAGACACCCAGTACACAGATGTTTCAGGTTATGCCTGAGACTTAGAGCTATGGAAATACCGACCTTCAAAACATTAGGCCTTTTTTGATTCCAGTATGAATTAAGTCTTAACAAAAATGTAGAAGAAAAAAGAAAAAGAAAAGTAACTGATCTGTTTTGTGCCAGAGCTGTCTGGTCCCTCCAAATGCTTAATCCAGCCGCTCTCATTGTCTGGGATCAAAGTACCTTCCCCACACTGTAGCTTTGTTCTACTTGGAACAGATGAGCAGGCTGAAAGGAGAGCTCCTCCGGGCTTCCTGCCCCTCCCTTCCCCTGAACTTTGAGAGAACAAAGAGATTTACAAGGCAAGGATCCCAGCTACAAGGCACTAATGATCAGAATCACATGCATCTGAGGTCTGGACAAGTGTTCCTAAGTCAGAGGGCTTCCGGGAGTGGGAGGCTCTGTAGAGACAAGAAAGGGAGCCGGCAACTCAGAACCAGGGTCCGGAACCACCTGGAGACAGGACAGAGCCTGGAACCAGGAGCCCGGAACTGCCTTGCAGAATGCATAAGTGCATCTCAGCCAGGAAGGATTCCTGCCCTCCACAGTTGCTCACCAGGCTCCCAGCTCTCTGAGAATCAGCCAGGCTGCCCTGGGCCCTGCTTTTCTCTTACCCTGCAAGTAGCTATTTAGTCTCAGCCTGTGCTGAGAATGGCGAAAGGTTTCACTGAGAATGGCAGAGCACAAACTCAAAGGAGACATGTTTAGCGTGAATCAGCATCACCTTGAGGGCTTGTTAAAGTATAGAAGGCTAAGCCCCAGGCTCTGAGTTTCTGATTCAGTAGGTCTGGGTAGATCTACAGAATTTGCATTTCCAACAAATTCCCAGATGCTGCTGGTTCGGGGACCATTCTTTGAGAACCTCAGTTCTGTACACTTAACTTTCCAGATTGACACACAATGAACCATACAGAGCCTGATAGGTCTCTAATCCCATTCTGGTTGTTTTCCCCCAAGATTCTGGAGACCCTATAAGCAGTGAGCAGAGCAAGTAGTCATTGCCTGACTTAGGTTTCTTGTGCATCATAGCATGGTTTGATCAGAGTGGAAACAGGCATGGCCTGCTCTAAAACTCTTCACATGAACTACAGAGATGCACTGAATAATACTGTGAGAAGCAGAGAAGGTGAGAAAGGAGATTGCTAAGGCAGACTCTCTGGGTCCTACAAACCCACCGACGAGCTGAGTAACCATAGACAAGATCCTTAAACTGTTAGTCCCATTCCTTAAAGGAGGAGCAAAATAGATATCTCTCCCAAGATTGTTAAATTAAATAATATAAGCCCTATATAACCTTATATCCGGCTCTGTGGCCAATGTCATTTTTAAAAGCCAACCTAACCTATCGAACCTGACTCTCTAACCTAAACGTTCTGCATTTTGCCTGCAACCTGTGGCGGTAGACAGGACAATTTCAACTTCAGGAAGCAAAATAAATGCCCTCTCGCCTGAAGACCTGACAGTTGATAGATGCCTTGGTGAGCAGGAATGTGGCACCAGGACTTCATCGGTGCACCCCCACCTCTGGCAGCAAGGGCCCATGGCATTCCTGTTTAACTTGGCTGTGCCCGGGTTTCTGGCATTTACATCTACATTACAGCCTGCAATGCCAAGGAGGCCCTTGTTTCATGGAAAAGATTCTTGCTGGGGAAAGGATCTTGTTACTTTTGCACACAAGAACTGGGCCTGATGGGATTTCTGAGAAATTCTTGAAAGACAACCTTCAGAAAGAGCATGTCAGATCAAGCTGGCAGAACAAATAAATCCCTGAATGTTTGATCTTAGTCCATTTTACCTGAGTCCATTTTATTCTGTATTCCATAACAGAATAACTGAGACTGGGTAATTTATAAAGAAATTCATTTGGCTAACAGTTCTAGGGGGTGGGAAGTCCAACGGCATGTCACCAGTATCTACTGGGCACCTAGTACTCATTCTTGCTGTATTAACCAGGGAAGACAGTCAGGAGAGTATGCATGCATACCAAAAGGAGGACTGAACTCACCTTTTATCAGTAATCTACTCCCATGATAATGGAATTAATCTATTCATGAGGGCAGAGCCCTCATGACCTAATTACCTCTTAAAGGTCACATCGCTGACCACTGTGCATTGGGAATTAAGTTTCTAACACATGAACTTTGGAGGTCACATTCAAACCTTAGCACATTGTCTATTTAAAATAAACAACAAAAAGAAAAAAAAATTAAAAATGATGGTGTTTTTCCTCATCTTGAGAATGCTGAGAATAGATCCATCAGGACCAATCCCCCTAGGACTTTGCTCAGGGAAGTGTTGAAAGAGAAGAACATCAGCCTGAGTTTAGCTGCAAACACTTTCTGCACACGGGCTAATTACCTGAAGTTCTCTGAGAGCAAGTTAAGACCTTCAGTGTGGTTTCAAAATCATCAAATCAGGGCAGCACCTGTGGCTCAGTGAGTAGGGTGCTGGCCCCACATACTGAGGGTGGTGGGTTCAAACCTGGCCCTTGCCAAAACTGCAACAAGAAAAAAATTCATCAAATCACTGACCAGGTACCTCCAATGTCACATAGCTGAAGTCTCTGTGAGGGGCAAGACAGCTCCCACAGGCTGCCAGCTGGGCTCACAGCCACTCCATGATCCTGAGCAAGGTACAGAAGGCAGGTGACGGTCCCCAATCCCCAACTGCTCAGAGACTCAAAGGACAAGCCACCACATTAAGAAAGAACCCAACAAGGTTAATAGATATGTTAGGTAGGTAGATAGGATTCCAGCTCTCCTAAAGAGACAAGGGCAGGCTCCCTTGTCTTGGTGCTGGCCCACCTTATTCCTATTCCAAGTGACTGCTCCCACCTGAAGGAGGAGGGAATGCGCTACCAATCTACCAGTTAGAACTCAGTGTGCCAACTGCAAAAGAATGCAGAGGACCATCTATCCCATTGGCCACCAAGAACAATCTTAAGGCTAATTATCATGTCATCAGCTTATATCTACGTTGTAGTTCATACCCTCAATGGGCTTTTTTTTTTCTTTTTGTTGTTCATTTTAAATAGATAATGTGCTAAGGTTTGAATGTGACCCCCAAAGTTCATGTGTTAGAAACTTAATGTTCATGGGAGGTTCACATGTGCAGCTAAGACTCTGTGGTTCCAAGGTTTCCAAGGTGAACTATGAACCCCCAGACATGACCAAGGCCTTTTGTCCCATGGCAAGGGGACCCATTTGTTATCTATGGAGAATGTATCTTGCTCTGTGAACCTATCTTTCTCTTCCTTAATAAACTTTGTTTTATGCTTGCCTTACTTTGGGGTATCTAGTCATTTCCCAGTCAAGAGCACATTAAGAACCAAGAACGCAGACAGCTGCCTGAAACACCCCCCCCCCCATAGATACCACTAGACCTTGTTTGTGAAAACTATACTGAAAATAAAATAAAATAATGCAAAGGTTGGTGGAACACACTCAATGGCATTAATGGCTCTCAAGTCACTTTTTCAAATGCCTATAAAATAAATGGTGTTTCCAATAAAGTGTATGGTCCAGCCTAGGTGTCTACAGCCAACTTACAGCCAACCTACAGCTTCTTCTTGGTGAATCCATCCAACTGCTGTTCCGGGCACTTAACTTTGAGGTTTGGGGCAAGGCAGTATTGTCAGCACCAGGAAGGGGAAGCTCATCTCCCACCTTTCAGACTCACAGAGGTTGATAGATAATCAAAGGGCCAATCTATTCCTTTATCTCCAAAAACACGAATTGTCACGTAAGCCAGTGCTTTTCTTCATATGGCCTGTCTGTTCTGTCCTACCCTACACATGCTAGGTAAAAGTTCTCCTGTAGGGTCCATGATGAGGACCCACAGTAGATTGAAGGTCAACCCAGAGGACCAAGCACATTCGTGGATCAGAGGTCCAGAGCCTCCAGTTGCAGTTGTTTGGCTGGGGCAGGAAGCTGAATAAGGGCCCCCGAAGATATCCACATTCTCATCCCTAGAACCTACAAATGTTACCTTAAACAGCAAAGAGGGTTGCACAGGTGTGATTCAATTCAGAATCTTGAGATGGGTGGATTATTTTGAATGATCAAGTTGAGCTCTAACTGTAAGCATACATGTATTCCTTAGCAGAGGAAGGCAGGAAGAGATTTCACTGTGGAGACAGAAGTTGTGGCATGTGATGACTACAGCAAGATGCTATGCTGCTAGCTGTGAAGATGCGGGAAGGGGCTAGGAGCCAAAGAAGGAAAGGAATGTAATCCTAAAGGCTGGGCAAGGCAGAAGACCAGATTCTCCCCTAGAGCTTCCAGAGGAAGTGCAGCCCTGGACCTTGATTTTGCCCCCGTGAAACTGATATTGAACTTCCAGCTTCCAGAACTGTAAGAAAATAAATACCTGTTGTTTTAAGCCACCGTATTTGGAGCAATTTGTTACAGCAGCCACAGGAAACTGATACAACTGAGCTGTACCCAAACTCTGTTTCACTGAACTGCCCTTTTCCCTGTTCCCCACAGATTCACCCCATATTCTGCTGTTGACATTGTCTCCCCAGCGAGTCACCCACTACTCATTGCTCTTCACGCCCTTTTATATTGCCCATTGGTGATAACCCCCAGGTCACTTTCACTGAGGTGTGTTGGGCTGCCTGAAGCCCGAGCCATGACTTTTAATCATCCGGGGCACTGACTATAGGATATCAATCAGCTTTTATTTTACATTCCTATTTTAAATTTCAAGCTTTCTCACATTTTCTAAGTAAGGTTGGGAATAACTCTCCTGGATTTTGGTGAGCATCAGGTGGAATTTTATATGTGAATTATTTGTATTAACAGGCAGCTTGTTAACCTCTAAGGAGTCAAGTTTTCTTTTTTGTTGCAGTTTGGCCAGGGCTGGATTCAAACCCACCACCCTTGGTATGCGGGGCTGGCACCCTACTCACTGAGCCACAGGCGCCACCCAGGAGTCAAGTTTTCTATGTGTCATAGACTCTATGACACATATAAGGGTAACTCTATGACAGAGGACATAATAGCATTATTCCATAGGCTACTCTTATTACGTCCATTGTACAGATAAGAAAACTGAGCTCTAGAAAGATTAGGGATTGTGTACAAGGTCATATAGCTGATCAAGGTCACACAGGTGATCAAGCTGGAACTAGACATAAGCAGTCTGATTTCAGGGTCTGTCCCCTTATCTGTCTCACACCACAGCACTGAATACATCGGCAGGATGACTCCAACAGTCATTTGAGGTTGTGGGATCCTGAAATAGTGCTGACATGGCCTCTGTCTGATATACCCTTACCTGGTCCTATGTCATTCCCCAGGCTTCAGCTGCTGAGACCCACGTCTTCCCAATGTGGGAGACATTAACAGGACCCATAGCTCCATGCTGACACTAATCACTTCCCAAACTTCAGGCTGCCAGTTGGTTATGAGGATGTGCTCAGCCCACTTCCAAGGTTTGCAATATGAGGCAGACACAATTCAGACAGAATCCCAGCTCTGACTTTGAGCCTGAGCCTTCCCAACTGGAGCTGACATTTCCCAGCAAAGGGTGAGAGATGTTGCTCCTGACATTTAGAAACATTTTAAACACCTTAGGTTCCTTGCAGAGTGAAGCTGAAAATATGTCCTACCTCCATGTCCTACTCCCGTCTTCTTCACTGATCACTTGCTACTTACTCTGCCCTGAACACTGGGGCTGGGATAATGAAGACGGTGCGTCCAGTCTGTGTGTTCTCACACCATAGAGTCCAGCACAACAGAAACAGGTGATATGGATGGCAGGCCACTCCAGACAGGAGGATCTGGTCCTGGGGCCCAAAGAGGCAGTGGCTAAAGGTGCCCAGAAACAGGACTGAGGTAGGAGTCAGAAAGACAGTGGTGTCTGGTGGAGTCACTAAGATTCGCTAGGCAGAGAGGAAAGATGTGTCTCTGTCCTGGAGACGGAGCAGCTTATAGGTACAGAGACAGGAATGTGTTAATGAAAATACACCCATGTGTCTAGAACGCTGGTATATGGAGAGCAGAGCGGATGGAAAGTTGGCCTCACAGTCCTAAAGGCAAGGGATGGAGCTGTGTTTTCAGACCGCAGCCCAGTTGGGATTGCGATTACCAGCCAGGCTTCTGCAGCAAAATCTCATATGGACTGAGCTTCCAACCTCTCTTCCCTCTCTCGCAGCAAACTCTTGAACCTGAACTCTAAAAAAAAAGCGTCACTGCACGGCTCCCATGTTAATGAGCAAACGTCAAGGCATCTCATTCATATGCAAACGCTCTGACACAGACGCTCTATGAAATGAATTCAGATGGAATATGCCAGCATCCTTTTTTTTTTAAATCCTTCCAGAGAGTTATGATGTTGCTACATAAGTTAATGAGAGGAATGGAAGAGCAAACGCTGTTCCTGAAACCTGTCAACAGTATAACTATTTAGATGGGTATTAAAGCCAGACACTGTCATATAATTTGAGGATATGGTTGAAGACATCTTAAGAATATTTTGTTTCTGACAATTGAATCATAATTTTAATAGACATCTCCAGAAAGAGAAGCAGTGGTAGCAGCCATGTAACGTTTATTTAGGAACTGGTAAAGATCTTTGATTCAAAGTGCTGGCTGAAATGACAGACCCTGGCTCTTGGGATGTCAGACCTGCCAAAAGGGTTTGAATTTTATTAGAATAGTAAGTGCCCAAGAAATATCAACTTCATGTCCAGGACTACTCAAAGTGGCATTCAATCCTCTATTGAATTCTCAAGTACTTTTATGAGGGAAGTAGCAACTTTTACCATTCTTTTTTTATAGATGGCTGAACTGAGGCACAGAGAGGGCAAGTAACTTGACAAAAGTCACACAGCAAGTGAGTGGAGGAGTCAAGATTTCAATCAAACAGTCTGGCTTGACTCTCACCCACTGCACTCTATTCCCCAGTAAGCAATAAATTCTACTGCTGTGGTTATAAAGGTGGCCACTTCAGAAGCCAGTGACCAACCCAAGCCTCTTACAGATACTTTGGAATAAAATTATTTCCCCTTAACCCCCAGTTAAAGTAAGCATTTCATCAGATCTTGCAAAAAGATAGTGTGCTTTGTGATAGTAGTAGACTCTTTAGAGAAGCTATAAGCTGGATTAGAATTTTGGTTTTGGCATTTGTTAGATCTGTTGCCTCAGGCAAGTGTCTCTACTTCCTGTGCCACAGTTTGATCATGAATCTGATAAGAAGGCTCTTACCCACCTTTTGGGATTGTCACTGAGAATTTGAGGTCCTAAAATCTTCTGCAATTGTCCTGAAGTTCCACCCAACCGCCACACAGAGATTCTAGGAAAGTGAGACCTTAGGGCGAAAGTTCCACGGCCATCTAGTTGACGTGACTGGATTGTCCAGGGGACAACCCAAATACCCATCCACATTAGATGGACTTAAGAGTTGAAATAGTACACAGTGGTGAGAATGAACAGTGGACAGCTATACATGATGAGACTTACGGTTCTAATAAACACAATGGCAAGTGAAAAAAAAACAGATGGAAAAGAACAGGTGCTGTATGATTCCATTTATATAAAGTACAAAAGCAGAAAAAACTGGTCTGTAGAGGTTTCCTGGGGATGTTGACAAGAAGGGACCATGGGGAGGGGGCTTCTGAGATGCTGGCAATGATCTGCTTGTTAATCTGGGTTCAAACGACATAGATGTGTTAACTTTGCTAAACTACTATGAGCTATAGACTGAAAATGTGCATTTTCCCATATGTTCCAACAGAAAAGCATTTAAGGATTCCAAGAGTAGTCTTTGATCCCACAAAGCTAAACAAGTTTGCAAGGTGTATCCCACCTGGGAAGAGCAGGGCCACCAATTCCAACTCACAAGGGCGAGCAAGGGACTTATTGGTGCCCCTCCTGAGAGAGAATTTTTATACTAAACATGCGAAAAGGCAAGAACCCTGGGTCTTGAGGAGATGAGAGGGCAGGTGAAACAACCAAAAGACAAACTGGAGACCTGAAGCCACCACCCCAGTACCACCTGACCCTGCTGAGGGAGGGCCAGTGTCCATGTTTCCACTATACGCTGATCACTATAAGGCACAGTCAATGCTGCGTCATTTTATTTGGTCCCACATGAGCCTGCTAAGATAGATGTTATGATCCCTCCTTCCACTGGTGGAAATAAGGCTTTGAGGGAGTAAGTTACGTGCCTAAATATAGCAAGTAAGCAACAGATCTAGAATTTGAATCAGGCTGTCCAACTGCAAGAATTATCCATTGACAGAGGCCTTACTCCTCCTCTCCATGCAGAGATAATTTTGTCTACTGTGTAATCCTGGGCAAGAGCGGGTCAATTATGATAGTGTGTGGGTACAAGTGAACCAAAGTGCTTTCACCTCCGCCTGATTGATTTTTAATTATTCAACCTCTTATTAGATCCTAATGAGAAACCAAAAGAAAGATTCAAATGACAATGCCTGTCCAAAGCACCCCCCGACATCAGTGTTTCCGAAGGCTGGCTCCCGGTAGAGATTCCATGAATTAATGAATAAAAGAACCAACGAGTGATTTGCGGTGACTTGAATTTCCTCATTTCTCATAAGGAGACAATTTTTCACTCCCATTATACAGATGAAAAATTGAGGATCAGAGAGGTTGAAATGACGGGCTCAAGAGTGCCCAGGAGGGAGTGGCAATATCAGAAAAAAAAATAACCAGGCCAATTAATCCACACTAGAGAAACTTCTGGCAGGATATTAACACTCGAGCCCACTGTTTAGACAGTGAGTCCTCAAAACCGTGTTCAAGAGAAGCCTCTCTTTACTTAATGAAGCCCAATGATCCTTTAAAAATAGTGCTGCTATTTATTGTATTTCTGGAGCGCAGAGCAGCTGAGCAGAATATGTTAATGCTGTGTTCTGGGAAAGATGTCGTCTTTAACCAGCGATGCAATCAGTAAACCTTAAGAATAGACTTTCCTCCGATACGTGTATTTAGACCAACTGCCTTTTGTGCCTTCTTTGAGGTTTCTGACCGGCGTTCCCTCCCTGTCTGAGACCAAGAACATGATCACAGGGGTTTTGAACACACATGTGATGATTCAAAGGATGGAGAAAATGCCCCTCTGCAGGCCAACCTCAGTCACCTTCAGCCACTCAGTCAATTAATCCTAACGCTGAGGCGGGTGTCTCTGCTAAGGAGCTTCCACCTCTAAAATTTTAAAATAGCACCGCACAGTCACAGCTTTGTGAGGTATTGTGGTGAGAAAGAGGAAAAAGCAAGAGTATGCCCCCCTCTTAGCCCTTGTTCTCATAGGAGAAATTATATCATGGGCTAGAACAGAAATAACTAGGGAACAAACGCATGCCAAAGGGAATCTCCCTAGAAGCCAGGGGAGGCCGTCTGAAATGGCCCCTTCTTCAGGCACAGTAGTCTCTGGCATGAACCAATTCCTCCCGCTTTAAACAAGTCAGTGTCCAGAAGCTAATGAGCCAAGAGCTTGAATACCGTGTAGAGAACAACTTGATTTTGTACTATTTTCCATTCTCATTCAGCGGCTGATTATTTTGTCCCATTTTCTTATTCTCATTTTATGATCTTTACGAAATAAAAAAAAAGAAAGAAAGAAATGTCGTCACTGACGTTTAATTTGTTCCCTGCAACGTGTGTCCTGGATTGATTGATGCTGAAGACGGTCCCCACCGCCAGAGTGGACTCCCTTATGGTGACACTGCTCTCTCTTGCCTCACAGGGGTTCTTTCTCCCTTTCTTTGGGGCCTGCTGTGCTATCAATGTCTCCGTCAGGCCCCACGTTCAGGCCCAAGAGCTGAGATAGTTGAAAACACCAGCGTGGCTTCTCCAAGGAAACCAGCCTCTGTCTCTCTCCCAGTGAGCAGAAATTGCACAGCTCAGGGCCCCCTCTTTTGTTAATTAGGATCACATCTTAATCCCTGATAACCCAAAGAAAAGGAAAACGCAGGCAGTCAGGCTAAGAGGCTGCAAAAGAACTTCCGCTAATCCTCCCAAAGCACTCAAGAGAAGGCTTTCTGCCAAGTTCGGGTCATATAATGTATTCTGCTTTGGAAAAGATATTAAAAATGATTAAGTTCATTAAAAAAGAAAGAAAAGAAACCTCATTGCAAGCAATGACCTCTGCTCAGCAGCTGTGATAAAACAAGTACCTTTTCTTAGGATCTGAAATGTGTCAGAAATTTCAACAAAACTATGTAGAAAGGCAGGGGACACCCACACCAGGGAGTGAATCTTTCTGCCAGCCAAAGCAGCGGAAGACAGAAGCAAACATCACTTTAAGTTTGGTGCTAAAGAGGGATCAGAAGAGGGCAACAGAGTCTCTATCCTCAAATATCTTACAGTCGGGACAGAGAGGATGACACATGTACAGAAAATAAAACTACCTAATGTGTATGGAGTGAGCACAGGAAGGAGATCCCTGGAGAGAGAACTTACGTGCTGAGCCTTAAATAAGGAGTTGAATTTGGATGAGCAGAGAGGAAGATGGGGCATTCAAAGCAGAGGAGAGTATTTTGAGCCAATTCAAGAAACTTACAATAAAGGAGATACAAGTTTGGCCCAGTGGGAAAGGAGGTAAAACAGATAGAGTCCTTGAGCGCTCAGACACTAACCAACGAGCTGTGAGGTTGTTCTGAATGTCAGTGTAAGTATATTTTTACATGAAAGAGGATGAGAAAAATCACCTCTTGATTGGGCTTTTTTTTCCCCTACTCTTATCCCCAGAGCTCAGAATTCTCAAAGTTTCTATTATTTTTCTTCCTTCCACTAATTTTTCTCTCCGCATCAAATCAAAAAGTTTTCAGCTGGAAACAGTAGCCATCAGCAGAGCATTTGGAAATGTGTATGGAGTACTTGGTGTCCCAGCTATGATGGAGGGACACAGATACCTTCACGGGTGGAGAGTGAGGGTCCAAAATGCCCTCCCTTGTTCAATGGACACTTGTCTTGACTTCCCCTTTGCTTTACATCTGCTGTGATGGTGATTAACGATGACAATTATAGGACATCAATAATAGACTTAGAATTGTATGAGGTGTAGACTAAGAGCTAACCTCAGGTGTGTCTCAGTCAAAACCTTTCTTTTCACACCTTGGTGACAGCCCCTGTGGTTGTTCACAGAGCGCATGGCTGAAGGAAACTCATCCCACCCTCTTTCTGTGACTTTCAACATGAGAGCAAATACCTTAATGGATCAACCACCAACCTAAGAGGCCTTTCTAAACATAGGGAAAAGAAGCAAAGGGCTTTATCATTTTAATTTGTTCATCATGTCTTCTCCCCATAGTGACCATATTCCAAAGAATGAATCATGGTTTGCAGCCCATGCCCCCCAAAAGTATAAGTCCTACGTCAACTATAGAAAACATCTGAAGCATGGTAGCCATACATTGACTCATTCTTATCATAACCTGAAATGGGATCTGATTCAAGATTTGCTGAACATGCCAAAGGCAATGGGAAATTTTTAATATTGTGTGCTGTGCACCAAAGTGCTGAACTGATCATCCTGGAAGAGTTTCTAGGAAGGACTAAAGATCAATATGATTATACAGTTGGGCATGACCCATTCGAGTGGGAGGAGGACCCTGGCGGTGTGGCTTGATGTTGTGGGGAGGAAGCAAATTAGGTTAATCAGCTCATTGGTGCTCTAACCAAGAAAACTGGAACTCTGAGTAACATTCATCCATTCAGCGTCTACCACTGAGCTTCTACTATGAACCAGGATGCCAGGATTTTTCTACATGGCTGTTGATGCAGTGGACTAGGCAACACCCCTTACATCAGTGGTTCTCAACCTTCCTAATGCCACGATGTATTTCCATTGTTACAAAGGGGTCGTGACCCACAGGTTGAGAACCACTGCCTTACATTCTTAGCAGGAACTGTGTGTTAAGGTCATTGTGAAGCTAAAGCTGATACCTCCTAAACACTGTGATAGGACAAGGAAAGGCTGACACTGAGGGTGCTGATGGAGGGAATGGTGAGAATCCTTCCACAGCCATCTGGCCAGGATGGGTCTGGTGTTTGTGGGCTGGAGAACGCAGGTGGGGGAGGGGGGACCAACTATCCCAGTTTGCCAGGAATTGAGTAGTCTCTGGGCATAGCGGCTTCCTGTTTGTTCAGGAAATTCTAGATAAACTGGGGAGAACTTTTTGCTGTAGGTAGAAATGCTATCTTTTACAGCTGGGCGAGGCTGATATAGACAGAAGTTGAGAGAAGGGAATGCCTTTACACTTTGGTGGGACTGCAAACTAATACAGCCTCTTTGGAAAGAAATACAGAGGATCCTTAAAGAATTCAAATTAGATCTTTCATTGGGTCCTGCAATCCCATTACTAGGCACCTACCCAGAAGAAAAAACTCATTCTATCATAAAGACATTTGTAGTAGATGGTTTAGCTCAGCTCAATTTACAATCACCAAGATGTGGAAACAACTTAAATGCCCACCAACCCTGGAATGGATCAACAAGCTGTGGTATATGTGTACATGGAATACTATTCAACCATTAAAAAAGATGGAGACTTTACGTCTTTTGTATTCGCCTAGATGGAGTTGAAGCACATTCTTCTTAGTAAAGTATCACAAAAATGGAAAAGCAATTATCCAGTGTACTCAATACTAATATGAAGTCAGTAGACCATCTAATACATGCCTGAATAAGAGAAAAACTTAACCCAATTCAAGGTGGGGGAGGAGGAACGAGGGAGCAGAGAGAAGGGAGAAGAGAGGGGGATTGGTGTGTTCTGGCTTAATGGTCAATGTAAGAGTATATGGCACACCTCGTGGGTGTGTGACACAACTACAGGAGGGACTCTACCTAACAAATGCAAGCATTGTAACTTAGTTGTTTGTACCGTCACATTAACCTGAAATAAAAATGAATATATTAAATGAATGGGTCTGCTTAAATCAGTCATGTGCACCAGTTGAATAAAGCTTTTAGCCTTTAAAAAAAAGAAAAGAAGTTGAAACCCTGAACCAGCCTGAATTTTCTGCTCCATTCCAACTTCGATCAGCTCCCTGCTTACGAAACTAGGGTTTCACCAGGATCCTCTCCTTTGGTTCTGTTCCCCCACTTTAGGTGTCGAGGCTTCACCATGTGCTGTGAACCTGGGTTGCCCAGTTAAAATCCCTGGTCTTATTTGGCCATTACCACAAGTCTACTAATATCATCACTTCCACTGACTCCAAATGACTCCAATGACTACCATTCATTGAGCATCTAATACATGATATGAAGGGGCTTGGCACAGCTTAGCTAATTAAAGCCTCATAACTTGCTCAGTGAAAGAACACTTATTCCCCTAGTAGAGATGATAAACCGAGACTCAGGGAAATTGACTGCCTGAGAGACTCACTCCTAGACCTATGTGTCCATAGGATAACCCCCGTTAGCATCAGACCTTGGAACTCTGTAGCACCTGCCACCAAGATGACTCTCTAACTCCAGCCCCCCACAAGAGGGGGTTTTACAGCCACACCTACTTTTCTGATGACTCAGAATGTCTGTGGAAGCCAAACCAGGCAAAGCCACCATATGGTGAAAGTCTCATAGTCACTTGTTTATTAATATTAAACCTTCACTGTGCAAAATATCCCTGAGGCCTTTATAAGAAAAATAACCCCTTATGGCAGATTCGTAGAAATGCAGCACTTCAGAGCTCTCCTAACACTTCAGACCCTGAGGAACAACATGGAGCACCCCTATCACCACCCGTCCTCTATACCAGGCCTTAAATGGGACACAGCACATCCAGAGTCTGGGATTTCCTTCTTGAGCAGACCCCATTCTTTTTGGTTGTACCTTTATTTCTCCTAAAAAAGAGTTGAGTGTCAGAAACTCTATGTCCTTTAATTCTGTATTTCTAACAATCATTTACAGATGAGGAAATAGAGGTGAGAGGGAACGCATTCCTTGAGCAAGGTTGTAAGATTAATTGATAAAGAAGCTGGGGGTTGAGTCCAGGTCTCTGATCCAAACCCATTTCTCTGTCCCTTTTTGTCCTTGTCACTCCTGGTCTTGGACAGGGTGAAGGATGGGGAGAAAGAGAATCATTGGGGTGTGTTCCCAAATGTCTAGTCTCAGCCCCACCATAATTTTACCTTCCTGGAATGTGCCAGTGGTCCCCTTCCATATCACATGGGGAAAACGCATATTCAAGTTCAGAAGATGATTCTGATAAGATCCCTCCTTTTTGAAGTGGGAAACCCGTGCACTAGACCACAGGACCTCTGAGGAGCAGGGATTCATGACTGGAGCCCACTGATGGACATCTCACAGTACATGAACCCCCTGAAAAATATCAAGGACTCTGTGTACCTTATTCTAGGGAAGAGTCCATAATTTTCAATAGCTTATCAAATTAGTTCCTGACTCAGTGAAAGCTTAGAAACTACCCCTATGGAGAAAATGAGTTCCTTCCATACCAGGAATGTTAATTCTATCCTTTCCAGCTTCAACAGGCCCTGGACACATGTAATTGTAAGCCATTATTCAGTCCGTTCACTCAGCTTGCATTTAAGGGAATGATGTTTCCCCAACTTAATGTAATATTGCTATTGGCAAATAGATCACTCTCAAAGTTATCGAACCCGCCAACTTTTATATCCACCAACGTACGCATCAGATTTTTTCTCTTCATTCTCTTAACTGGGTTTAATAGATTTCTGTCTCGGATCAAAAGGTTGGCTGAATACTGGCTGTGCATAAAGTTTTGTAGGTTAATTAAGATGATCGTTAGCCATCCGTGCACACGCTTCACTTCATGACTTGTAGGTAGAGAGTTTGCTTCTATTAGACACAGTTGCTCCCCTGGGACCTACCTGTGTATGTGGAATGTTCAAGCAGACTCGGGACCCCCGCGGGTTGCTGGCTGGTTGCTGAACCCCTGTCTTACTGCTCACCATCCCGATAAGGTGCTTTTCTCTTGGTTTGGCCTTGTCACTCAATATGGTAGGGATTTTTGTTTAAACATTTGTGAGCTATCTTGTCCATGTTCCAATTTCTTCCTTATACTCTTTGCTGGTATGTTTTTGTCCTTTCTACCAGTGTTTATACAGCCGCTATATCTCTGTCTTCCCATGCAGTGTGCATCATTATGTCCATTGCACTGGCCAGACTTCTAAACATCAAAGATTAAAAATGAGATGGCACATAAGGTCCATGTCCTCACAGAGCTCCTCATGGCCCAGTGGAAGGGAGACATGGATTAACACTGTTTGGTACAGGGTCAAGTGGAGGTAGGTTGCCTGCAGAAGATAGCACTGCATCTTAGAGAGATGAATGGGTGAGTGGAGAGGCTATTCCAGTCAGAGGGGACGGCATGTGAAAGGGCAGGAAGCAGGCAGCAATGATGTGCATCATAGGCCATGTCAGTTTCACAATGGCTGTAATATAGATTGTTCCCATATTACCCAGACATCATCACTATTCCTCTTTTAGAAATGTGAATAGTCTCAGTGAGGTGAGTTTTTTTCCCATAAGCTTAGCTGCTGTTATAGGATGAGTACTTAATCCTTCATATTCATAAACTGAAGTCCTACACTCTCCAGTATGATGGTATTTGAAGGTGAGGCCTGTGGGAGGTAATTAGGTTTAAATGAGGTTATGAGGGCAGGACACTCGTGATGGGACATGTGCCTTCACAAGAAGAGAAAGGCCAGGTCATGAGCATGCCCAGAGGAGAGGCCCTGTCCACAAGCCACGAAGCAGGCTCTCACCAGGAATTCAATCTGCTGGTTCCTTGATCTTGGACTTTTCAGCCTCTGGAACTATGAAGAATAAATGTTTATTGTTTAAGCCACCCAGACTGTGGCATTTTATTGCAGCAGCCAAGCTGACTCAGACAGCTGCTATCTCAGGAAGCCCTGAGAACCCTGCCTGCAATCTCAGAGGACAGAGACCTCAGTGACCTGTAATGTCTGGAGCTGAGCCATTTGGGAGGTGTCCAAGGCAGGATGGAGGGGGAAGAAGGAGAGGAAAGAGCCTTCCTGTCCCTATCCGCTGGCTAAATGCCAGATACTCTCCCAATGTTTTCTTATCTTAGAGATGAGGGCACCGAGGCTCAAGAGATTAAGAATCTTGCCCAAGATAGCACAGCGGTTTGTTGGTGGCCTCTGAAATCTCCATTCTTCAATGATTGTATGGGCTGTAACTCTTTGCTGGCCAAATCAAAACATCACCCCTGTGGCTTGTGGAGATTCCAGAAATAGCACCATGAGTTCGACTTGTTTACTTTATGAAAAGCATTGTTAGATGCAAATATATCACTTGACAAATAACACTATCCACCAAGTGTCTTTTATGTGTCAGATGCTATGCTGGGCACTTCATACACAATATGTCTAATTACGGCAATAACTCAGCCAGCTCCCTGGCATTGCTCTTATTTTATATTCAAACACAAAAGTTCAGGGACCTCACATCAGGGAGAATGCCGATCCTGCAAAGTCACACAGCAAAAAGCCAGGGTTGAAACCTTGAAGGGAATGTTCGTGGGGACAAGACCTTGTTTTTCTCAAATGACAGAAACATGGCAGAAGAGTTTAAACATTGGATCTAAGACCCAGTATTCAAACAAGGTCGAACAAACAAGAACAATGAGCTCAGAAAAACTAGACGGTTATTTCCATGATTCTACATTCAATTATTTTTTAAATAAAATACACAAAATTGAAACATGCATTATGGCAGCAGCTCATGTAAGGGGGCTTTAGAAATGCCTGAAGGTCTTAGGGGTCCACAAGCTCAATGTAAGCCAAGACCAAAGCAGCACTGATAGGATTAGAGTAGCATTAGGGAAGCCCGTTTCCTTGGGAGGCTTCAGTCCTCCTATTTGCTGAATGAGGCAGGTGGAGAAGATGAGTTCCTATGTTCTCGTGAGCTGGGGAGCCCCATCATTAGCTAGTTCCAGTTCTTGCAGTCTAGGAAGTAGAAGCAATGGCAGCCACACACTGTCTTGAATGTAAAGAGGGCATAGGATCAAAGAAAGAGTGCACAGCTCAAGAGTGATCAATGAAATTGACTCTTGAAACTGGATCCTTGAAATTGAGGCACTGTGAGAAGTGCACGTGTGTACTTTATATAAAACTGTGCTCCCAGCAAATGCAGGCTGGAATCTTCACAGCAACCAGTTCAGGTAATGACTCAACATGGACAGAGCCACTGCCTGTTGCAGAAAACCAAGAACGCCATGCCCCAGAGATCATCTCGGCAGTGAATAAACACGATGTTGTAAGAATGCTAATAATATGGACTTTGGGAAGAAGCACAACTTACGACCATCGTCCATAAGCCAAGTGGACTCAATGCAATCAATATGGGAGATTTCACAGACATCCAAGGAAAAGGTTTTCTATCCTGAGCAAAATTGTCATCGGGTGGGAGAGAACATCTTCAGATATCCCTGGGGTGGATTAGAGCTCACAGCTAAGTTCCCCAGAGCTTCAATTATCTTCCTCCCTTCCAATGCCCACATAGAGTTTGGTGTATTGCAGTTTCTCAAGTATAGATATAATTAACAGTTTACTCTTTGCCTCTGCTAAAAGAGAATGTATTAGAAAGTTTACTGTCATATCCAGTGACTGTGGGTTGGCACATACTTGCTGTGGGGTGGTGTGCCAGGCTTTGGGACCTAAAGTGTCTGTGAGAAATCAGTCCTACCCTCAAGGAGGTTATTGCTATCAGGAGCCGATCTGGACACACACCTAGAAAACTTGACCTCTGCTCCTGCATAGGTCAAGGCCATGGGCAGTGTGGGATTTAAACGCTGGTTCTTGATTTTCTAGGGAGTGATGAAAGAGATGAAATGACTGATTCTTTATGCTAATTAAATTTTCTTTTCTTTTTCCTTTTTTTTTCTTTTGTAGAGACAGAGTTTTACTTTATCACCCATGATAGAATGCCATGGTGTCACACAGCTCACAGCAACCTCCAACTCCTGGGCTTAGGCAATTCCCTTGCCTCAGCCTCCCGATAGCTGGGACTACAGGCGCCTGCCACAACGCCCCGCTATTTTTTGTTACAGTTTAGCCAGGGCCAGGTTTGAACCCGCCACCCTCGATATATGGGGCCGTACCCTGCCCACTGAGCCACAGGCGCCACCCTGCTTACTGAATTTTCAACAAATAAGTCAACTTCTTTTAGAAAACCCCACATAGCCAACAATAGAGAATGATGTGATATGAAGTTTAAACTATGTAATAGTCATTTTATACCCAGAGTGAATTTCCTACAACTCTCCTGCCATTTCTCCTAGAAAATAATAATCCTCATCCCTTAAAAAGCTCACAGTGTGAGTGAGGCTGATGGAGAGAAGAGATGAAATTCCCTAAAAACGCTCACTTGGGAGAACACTCTCCCCGCCCCCAAATGCCTTTTCAATATTGAATGCTCATGAGAGTTAAATTCCTCCAGTCAAAGATTATTTAGCTTTAAAAATTTTGGCTACCTCAGCATTTTGCAAAGATACTTAGCTCAGTTCAGCTTATAGGACATACCATCTGCATTATTGTTATATCTGACTGTGTTTGGTTGTTTTTGCTATTTTGGTCATAATACTACTTAGTATTTCAAGGGTCTCAAGGATCCCAATTGAGGAAAACCTCGTAAGACCCGTGCCAAGGCCCTCCCATTCATACTCACATGTTCATTCATGGGGTGCATCTTGATGAGACGCATTCCCATTTTATTTTATTTTCATGTTTATACTTTCCTGATTTTCTAAAGCTTCCAAATGGAATATCTGACTTTCATAATTCAGCAGAAATTATTTCTTGGTTTGAAACCAAATAAATAACTATTTAGGGAACTCAGAAACGCTTTTTACTTACTGCTGTGCCAATTGTAGACGTTGAAATTACTTGTTTTTTACAAATATTTGGGAGTATTTTTGAATAGTTTTAAAGATGCTGAAAGATAGAACTGAAGACTCTGTAGCTAGGCTTCCCACATCAGTGGTTCCCAAAGTGTGTTTCCTGATCCAAAAGCATCACATAGGAAGTTAGAAATACAAACACCTGCCCTCGAACGCTCTCTCTCACACACACCCCTCTACTGAGTCAGAAACTCCAGGGGTGAGGAGTTTTAACAAAAATAAAACAGCAACAGCAATTTGAGAGCCGCTCGTTCTTCACTTAGAGAGTCCCGGGCAGGCTCTCCTTGTTAAAGGGGACCCCATGATCCTGATCGTTCTCCCTTCCAGATGACTGGATGTCAGCTTGTTCTCTGGGTCAGTGGAGAACAGGCAAGCAGCCTTCCCCTAAGTAAATTCCTCCAGGTGTCTGTGAGGACTAGCAAGTTGCCGCGTCTTAATCAGGCTTCAGCTGTTGCTGTTTTCATTAGTCAGACTGCATCAATCAGGACGCAGGTCCTACAGCTGGAAAGCACAGGCGCCAGGAGCTGTAATGAAGAACTTCCCCTATGTCCCCTGACTGGGGTCTCTCCCCTCGCCGCCCCGCTGTCCTCAGGGAGCCCAGCCATGCAGGTGCACTGCTTAACAGGGGGTAGCTCCTTCCAGGCTCCATCAGGCCCTCTGCGCATGCCTATTCTCACCCACAGGCAGGCAGGATGTTTCAGCCTGGTCACAACCCACAGATCATCCCTCCCCCATACTTCATTTGATAGATGAGAATTTGAGGCCCAAAGAAGGGCAGAATAGCACGTACCCAGCCCTGGAATTCCAAATTTCGGCTCCTCAGTTCTGATCCCTTTGCAGCGCACCCTAATGAGAGCTAGATATTTTTTATTTTAAACAGAGCAAGGAATCAATCACCATCTTGTTACTGCAACAGATACGATGTACGTGGGTAGCTATCTGTCATGTACTGGTCACCATTTAAATAAGGTTACTGCCATCGAGGGCAGATTGCAAATCACACAAAATGGCCTTGCGTGATGCTCTTTTCCAGGGCCGCTTCCAGGATCCCAGTCTGCCCTTTACTCAAATTGTAGCAATCAGTAACCGCGTCGCCCCCGGTCTTTCAGTCAGTCAGTGCCAATCCATGATTGAGGCAGTGGGAGGCACTGAGACGCGATGACCGGCTTCCAGCAGTCTCCAACCCACTGCTCACTTGCAAGGTGACCTTGAACATGTTACTTAAAAGGTTTAGCCTCAGTCCCTCCATCCTTGAAAAGCAGGGGATAGCTAAAGAGCATCAGGGGCACCTCAAGGACAATCGTGCATACTTAATTCCCAAATCTACTCTGCAGGCTTTGGGGAAACAAACATGTCACCCACAAGCCCTCTGAGACAGGCCGGAGTGTCTGCCTGGGGCCTCCTTGGTCACCTCCAGCCATCAGCATCCCCATCACAAGGTTCAATCCAGGCTGAGGTTCTTGGAAGTCAGAAGCTGCCTGACCTCCCTATCTCCCCACCAAGGCAGCTTAGCAGGCTCATCTGGCATTCCGGTGACATCCAGCTCTTGCTCGTGCAGGAACTGCCCCAGCCCCTCTGAATGGCTGACTTGGATACTATGAAATCAGAGATGAGAATACCAACCGTCGATGTGCCTGCTCTCCATCCTGTGAATGTTGGACACTCTTCTCCCGTTTATGGCCCAGAAAAGAGCCAGTCCCCACTTGGGCAGCCAGAGTCAGTCTTAAATTACCTAAAGAGCCTGAGTGCCGGGCCTGGGCTCCATTTGTTTACAAAATAGGCACTTTCAAAGGCCCTTTACCAGGACTGGCAATTCCCTGGTCCCCTGCTATGGGCTGATGCATAATGCATAAGAAGCTGGGAAATGTGTATTCATGAGGGCGGCTTGGCTTTTGTCAAAAAGAACTGTGAAATATTATGATGGAACAATTTTCATTTCTGCCACATTGTTTTTATAGTGCATTCATGACTGGGGATTGAGGGCTTTTTGAGTTTTGTCTGGTGCAGATGTTGCGGTGCTAAGAGCTGCTTCAGACGTCTGTATTTTCTAACTTTGTTGCTGACAATTACATGGCAGGGGGGGAAGGGGGGCTCTCATGGGGAGACAAAGGATATACGTCCTCCGCTGATCTGGCCCTGATTCATTTGGGCGGGTGGGATGAGAGAGGACAAAAGAATGGGAGGGCAGAGGGGAGGAAGGGAGAGAAGGAGGGTGGGAGAGAAGGAGGGAGGGGGAAACTAATGTTTGGTGACACCTCCTGACACAGTTTGGACGTTTGTTCCCTCTAATCTCATGCTGATGTTTGATGTGGAGTGTTGGAGGTGGGGCCTGCTGGGAAGTGTGTGGGTCACAGGGCGGGATCACTTGTGGGTGGCTTAGTCTCCTCCCTTAGATAATGACTTTTTGCTCAATTAGTTCATGGAAGAGCTGGCTGTTTAAAGAGCCTGGCACCTCCTTCCTCCTCTCTTGTTCTTTGTCCTGCCACGTGACAAGCCTGCTCCCTCTTCATCTTCTTTTTCGACAGGAAGCTCCCTGAAGCCCTCCCCAGAAGCAGATGCTGGCTCCATGCTTCTGGTACAGTCTGCAGAACCATGAGCCACAGAAAACTCTTCTCTATGCAAACTACCCAACTTCAGGTATTCCTTCATACCGAAATGGACTAACACACACCCGAGTGAGAAGTCTGGGCCAGGACTGGCATCCTTGCTTCTCAGGCACTGCAGGAAGGAGTCATCATCTCCACTTTACCTACGGGAAAGGAGAGACTCAGGGAGGTCGGGCCATTTGTCTGAACCCACACAGCCAGTGAGCCGTGAGCCTTCGTTTAAATCCACACCATGTGACCTACTCTATATTTTCCCATAGCATCACGTTCAGGAGCCCTAGAGCCAAAAGGGCTCTCTGCAATCTGCTTAAGAAATGGTCAAGGGACATAAGGAAAAAAAAATTAAAAAGCCGCCAATGAGTCTCAGAAGGTCGCAGGGATGCTGGGGAACCCACGCCCAGAGATGAGCTGGGAACTGGTGTGGCTGCCCAGGCGTCTTGTGCCAGGCACTGTCCCACTTCCCCACGTCTCAGTTGTCAGGCCACTGCACACAGACGAGCCCCCACATCTCAGGGAGCGGAGGGAACTTCCCACCGGGGTCCCGTAGCTCCTACAGCTCTGCACCAGCCTTGTCTAATGGTACAACTGGGCTCCCTCCTCGTCCTGAAGGTTCTGCCCCTTCTAGGTCCTCAGTCAGGACGCTCTGCAGTCCTGAAAGTGGGAAATGCAGCCTAACTTTCCCTGGGTCCCTGGGGCTTATGCTCCAGGCAAGCTCAGAGCACAGACTCCATATAAACACATTAAATGTATCCCTCAGGACAAGGAGGGCCAGGCTCCATGCAAACTCTGAGGCAATGGGGTGGGAGAAGAACCTTTTTCAGGAAATTTAGGGAAGCCAAGCATAGAAAGGGACATGGTGCCCACAGCCTTGCCCTGGGGAAAAATATGGGTCTGTATAAGACAGGGTCTCCCAAGGCCAACCTATGTTCAGAGTCTTAAAAGGGTGAATCCCAGAGAGAGGGCACAGCAGAGAAGAGGAGAGGAAGGAGAGATGCACACACAGACAGACACACAGGCCCGCCGTACACGGGGAAGCCAGAGGCAGGGCCCAGAGCCCAGGCAATGGGGGCAGGGGCAGGGGCAGGGATATGCCTTGGACAAAGCTGGGAAGATGAACAAAAGCTGGTGGGGACCCACGGCTCCTGATTGAGACAGATGCGACCCAAATTGGTCTGAATGTCCCGAACAGAAGCAGACAGACATGGAAACAATGATGTGGGCTTGTTCGGGCTGGACGTGCATCATTTTCCAGATGAATTCAAGTCGCTCTGCTTTCCTCTCCATGCTGAAGATTTCGTTATTTTGAAAACCTCTGCACAGGGCAATTGGCTGGGGCTTGCCGTGGCCAAACACCTGTGTTAGGGTGTGGTTCTCACGGCAAATCCAGCCCCATCAACCCTCTGCTGCTTTCTAAAGCAGACCAACCTCTCCCTCACCTGGGGGTCTTCTCATTCCCTCTGCTCCCTTCTCCTCCCTTCCCTCTAGAGTCATAGAACTGGCACTTTCTATGCTTTTGAGTTTGGTTTCTTGGATTGGTTCTCCCAGCCCCACGTTCCCCATCAGAGTGCCCTGTCTGGGTTCCTGGTGCTGCTGTGATCTGTCTCCAGCTGTAATACATGTATAAAGTCATGATAGCAGGAGGCAGGGTGGGACCCGTTGCCCCTTCCATCCCCAGCCCCAAGCATCCTGCCTAGAACTTAAACAGGGCTCAGTAACCGTCTGAGAAGGAAGAAGTCTGTTCACAGTGTGATATGCACGTGCGTGAATAAGGCGTACCTAAAGGGATTAAAATCCAACAATTTGCTCTCACACTACACAGGGCGCTCCTGCCTAGCTGGATAAGAAAACCAGGCCAGCGGCAAACAACAGGCGTGGGAAACAGATCCAAGTGCCCAAAAACGGCGTGCAGGAGGTCCCTGTCCCTTCTACCCCTCGGCAAGAGGGCAGAGTCCTGTATAGGATTAGAACAAGTGTAGTTTCCAAGCCCCACGCTCCCCGGTACACACTTTGTAACCATTAGCCTTGGTTTCCATACTATATCAGCATAAAGGCGAGAGAAGCCACCAGACAACAACATTGCCACGAATATTGAGTCAGAGAACAACTTCAACCAGGGGTGATTTTGCTCCCAAGAGGACATGTGGCAGGGTCTCAAGATATTTTGTGCTGTCAAAATTGGGGCAGAGGCTAGAGATGCTTCTAAACATCTTGTAGTCCCCAAGACAGCCCCACAACAGAGGGTTACTCAGCCCAAAACATCAACAGTGTCGAGGTCCAGAAACACTGGGTTAGAGAATTGCAGTCCTGTGGGAAATCACGGTCAGGTCCACGTTTAAGCAACTGTGAAGGGCTGGATCAGGCTTTTCTGAGTACTTCCTGAGCTCTCTTCTGCCAGGGCTTTGCCGACCCATGGGAGGAATATCTCCAATTGTTAAGGTCCTTAAGGTCCTTTTTTTTGCATCTGTATTTAAATCTCACCACCAAGAATCCTCCTTCTCTTCTCTTGACTGCTAGTCATCTGCCTCCTCCTGCAGTGGTGTGTGTCTACGGCAGTGCAAATGCCAGCCTGCCTGCAGCTGAGGTTCACTTCTCTGGGGCCCCCTCCTTCAGCCATCCTGATGCCTTCCCACAAAGCTTTGCCTTCTAAGGAGACAACTTGACTAATGAAAAAGCAGAGATGTTCACAGGCAGGCAAATCCAGAGTCCCCTATTTGTGCGGTTTCTTCCTAATTATGTGAATTTTCTCAACTGCAAAATGGGCACAATTGAATCCGTGTGTCGGGATCAGTCTGAGCATTTGAGTATCTGACAGAGAGTAGCAATATAATGTGGCTGTGGCCGCACATGGAGTTCAGTAAGGGCCTGGTAAGTTGAATGCAAAGTCAAACTCTCTCTCTCTTGAGCAGACTAAGGGCTTTTGTTTCTTAATTCCTTGGGAGCCAAGCCCACTGCCAGGTGGGATAGGAAGGCATCAGACTTCAAGGTGCAGATTTAGAAGGCCATATTATCTTTCTGACATATTTTTCAGTTTCATCATTCTCTCTGTGCACAATCAAATGCGTACTCCTTTCAGCAGCAGGGGTTTTGCAGCATGCCTTACCCAGCTCTCCTTATCTGTTTGTAGCTCCTGGGTTCAGATCTGCCACAGATGCCACGGGACAGGCCACCCAGGAAGCTGCCATTGCCTGGTTTACACTCAGTTTCTAGCTGCCAGAAAATAGTGTTCCTGTGACAGCCGAGAAGGTCTGCAATAGTAATTGCCTAAAAAAGAAAGGAAGGGAGGGAGGGAGGAAGAAAGGAGAAAGAAAACAAAGAAAGCTCTTTCTTTAGACTCCCAGTTGTAATTCTTTGAGTATCAAGCAATTCTAGAAACAGAATTTAGACAAGTGAGCAAGCAAGGATTCACTTCCAGGCCATTATGGCTGGGGCACAGATCTAGGTCACCCATGGGCCACCCAGAGTGATACCCAGAGATTCCCTTTTATATAGCGTTAGTCCTGATGGATGAAAAATGGAGGGGTGTCCCCCTCCAAAATTTATGTTGAAGCCCTAACCGCCAATGTGATGGCATTAGGAAGTGGGGCCTTTACAAAGTGATTAGTTCACGAGGGTGGAGCCCTCATGGTGGGATTAGTGCCCTTTTAAGGAGAGACTGGTTTCTTCTCTCTGCCATGTGAACACACAGCAAGAAGCTAGCCCTCTGCAAACCAGAAAGCAAGATTTCACCAGGAACAGAGCCAACTGGCACCTTGATCTTGGACTTCCCCCGCTTCAGAACTGTGAGAAATAAATGTTTGTTGTTTCAATTACCCCGTCTGTGGTATTTTGTTATAGCAGCCCAAACCAATGACAGTAGGGAGTGTGAGGCTCCATCCTTGAACACACCAAGTACCTACACATGTTTTAGAGCAGGTTTTGTGTGTGCTATTTGATGACCACATTGCATTGCAGAAGGTCCCAAATCCTTCTCCTCTCCCAAAGACCCTGGGAGAGGAGACCCTCAGAACCTGAATGTCCTTCCCCCTCTACTCCATTAAGCCTTGCCCTGGAATACACGTGACCAAGTACAAGACTCTGCAGGAACTTTATCAGCTTACTCCAGAGAAAGCCCTGCTAATATGTGTGGCTGTTCAGAGATAGAGGGCTGCCTCAGGAGGCAGGCACGTTCCCATCTCTGGAGGCGGTCAAGGAGAGGTGAGCTGGCAGTTTAGCAGAAAAAGCAGACAACTGTAGCCAAGATTTATCCACAGACACGGAGATGATGACTGGAGACGGCCAGCTGACAGGAGCAACTGAAAAATATTTTATTCAGTGACTCAGAGTTTTACTACTTCTGAGAGGCTAGTCAGACAGAAGTCTGATCAGACTTAATATGTAAAACATAACTCAGAAACAAGCAAATAAAAACAGACACCATCGGCCAGGCAGGGAGGTTCACACCCATAATCCTAACACTCTGGGAGACTGAGGCAGGAGGATCATTTGTGCTCAGGAGTTCAAGACTAGCCTGAGCAAGAGTGAGACCCTGTCTCTACTAAAACTAGAAAAAATAAAATTACCTGGGTGTGGTGGGACATGCCTATAGTCCCAGCTACTCAGGAGGCTGAGGCAGGAGGATCACTTGAGCCCCAGAGTTGGAAGTTGCTGTGAGCTATAATTAGGCCTCTATACTCTAAAAAGTAAAAAAAATTAAAAAAGAAAGAAAGAAAAAAAAAAACAGACAACATCTTCACAAAGCTGGTCAATACCAGGGACGGTGCAAGAGGCCTGTGAGCACCCAAGACCAGGTCCCCCTGGCTATCTGCTGTTGTCCTTTCTGGGCTTCCTTGTCCCCATCTGTGACATGGAGTCACTAATGTCTTCCTTGCTTGTTGGTTGTGAGGATCAAAGCCTATAAGAATTCCAGAAAAGTGAGCTGAACCCTTAATCATTGAAGGGACCACAGGGTTATCCAACAGATGAAAGCTTTCACTTCTAGAAGCTTCTCCAGTCCTTCCTGACCCGGTCTGTTCCCCCTGTTACACAGTGTCAGGGTACACCACCACCCTCCTTCAAAACACTTTGCCCTGCTGTCCCCTTAGACTTGTGTATGCACCTTTGGTGTCCGTCTCAGACATGAGACTGTGAACACTGTGTAGGCAGGTGGGGCGCCTGCTGTTATTTCTGGCCCTGATGTTCTCACCAAGGCCTCCCAGCTCAGGTCTCCATCCCTGTTCAAAGACTGAAAAAAATGAATGAGCACAAACTCCGGGCCAATCCCTACCCAGGTGCCATCAGGAAGGCGCGTCCGCCAGCTTGATAACCAACCTTATGCCTCTCTTATAGACCATTATCTCCTCTTGAAATTAAGCAGGTTACTGAAGGGGGCCGGTATCTATCCCATTTCTTGGGGCTATGGACTCTCTTCTTATCTGCAAATGACTTAAAAATATGGCTCCGGAGTCCTGAAAATATTTCCGCCAGTTTGATTAGATTTGCTCTTAAAGAGAGAGCAGTGAATAAAACTAGCGGTGCCCGTGCAGTTTCCAGCAGCTACATTTATGTCAGCGAAGCCTGGTGCTGGAACTGCTGGGTGAGGTGTAGAAGAAATGTGAGTCCAGTAAGTTAAATACCACTTTGTGCTGGTGGCACAGTGGATGGCAATTATCAAATCTTAACTATGTGGAAACCTCAGGATCTGTGGCCCCTTTAATCAAAAGTCCAGTGGTTTCTGGCACGTGCATACACTACGATTATTATATTTACTGGAAAAAGTTAGTAAATGGTACTTTGCCCCTTGCTGCCATTCATGTTGCAACTCCATTTTCTCCAATTTTTTGAGAATAAAAGAGTTCATGAAATGGTAATTTTTAATATTTTTTAAAAGTTTTTTTAAGTTTTTTACAAGTTTTTTCTCCTTGGCCCAGGTTAAACTCCCCTTCTCTTTGGGTAATCGTGCCATCAATTTGGTTACACGCCCATTGGGCAGGGGAACAGGTGGGCAGCACAGAGAAAATGGTGCTAGAAGAAAAAGAGTAGCAAAAAAAAAAATGAATTTTTTTAAAGGCCTCAGATGACTAAACATTTACTCTCTTTGTAGTTCATACTTCAAAGTACGTAGCATTTCCCCATGACTGCATTTTTTTTTTTTTT
>NW_003852546.1:3191328-3192895 GCF_000181295.1 Otolemur garnettii | reverse complement strand
AGGTTCCATGCAATTAAAAGCAGTCCCAAATATGTAGCCAAAGCAGAAGCCCAACGTGCGAGAAAGCTAATCTCTGCTCTCTCTCTGGATAAAACACTCTTGACTCTAAAACTCAGATGACTGTGCCTCATCAAGGTCTCTGTCTAAATTTTAAGAGGGGATCTTTATCTCTAGCCTCTTCCTCAAGATGATGAATGGATTTATTGAATATTCTGAAGTTCATGATCTAGAAGAAGTACTTGATTCATGTTACTCCACAAACTGAAACAAATAAACAAAATACAAAAGACAGTGAGCCTCGCTGCTAACAGGGAGGGTAGGGACCAACAGCGTCAGCAGACTCTCAGGCTCCATCCCAGACTTACTGAATCAGAATCTGCATTTTTGACAAAATTGCCCGCTCGAACATTGTTGCTGGCAATCTATTATTATAACCCAGGTAGAGGAAGCTACAGGTCCTACTGGGGTCATATTTCATCCCCTACAAGGTGGGCTCCACGAGGCAATGACTTTATCTTTATCCCCACTCTAGAAGGGGGATAAGCATGTATTGAAGGAAGGAATCGGGGCTCCTGAGATTCTTGTCCCCTGTGGTCTATATGCGTCAGGATCCTTGAGCACAGACCCGGGTTTGAACCTGATTTGAAAGCTGACGGGAAACAACACTGAGGAGACACGTGTTTAAGACACAAAGTCTGAGAATACCTGGAGAAGACGTACATTATCTCAGGGCAAGCAGTAAGACTGAGAAAATGCAGGCCTCCTAAGAAGGCTTTTATTGGTTTCTAGCAAAACGTGCATACGCAAAATGCAAAAATGCCAATAGAATCCCAAGTCCCCAGAAGACTGGATGGAAAGAGAGGCTGGGTAAGAGGTAGGAGGTTGCTAACAGACAGGAGTATTTAGAAAGGGCGAGGGAGAAACTAGTTCTATCCCCACAGGGGAAGTAAGCCAGGTTTCCTAAACTAACCTATCAGAAGTTCAAAGAATTTAGCCCCTCCCACCTGTTGACTCTCACTGCACAGGCCTAGTCCCACCTGCCCAGGAGCCTCCAGGCTCTTTTCATCTTCCTTGGTTTTGATCAGCCCCCAGGGATCTCTAGTCTGTTTTCTTTCCCCCTGTATACCCAAGGATTGACTCTGGGCACCCTGCTGAGAAGTCAACCTATCTACCTCCCGCATTTATTTACTGGACTGTCCACTTCTAGCCTCAGGGACCATGTTCCTAACTCTTGAACTTTGATTACTTAGTTGTCAGGTTCTTTCAAACCTAGCCTGTGATGTCCTAGTGTTTTTAGACTAACTTCAAGATTAGCAGCATTTTGTAGCTCTGACACAAGCCCTGGGGAAAACTTCTGCTTTTCTTGGCCTGCTGCATTTTTAAATCCCTTTTGCTCCCGGAATCACTTCCTATTTGCTATCGGAAGCCCATAATGCAGAGTCAGGACACATTCTGTGTAATAATATTGAACTTCCCCCTGACAGAGCCATGGCCAAGGCTACATAACACTATTGAGCTCCCCTAACAGAGCCATGACCCAGCTCATATAACACTATTGAAGTCCCTC